>NC_045551.1:4223598-4523598 GCF_009769535.1 Thamnophis elegans
AAATCTCCAGTGAATGAATGAATGAATGGATGGATGGATGGATGGATGGATGGATGGATGGATGGATGGATGGATGAATGAATGAATGAATGAATGAATGAATGAATGCTTTATGCCATTTCAACCATTCTGCCTTTAAACAGCTTGCAACGAAGATATAATCAACAAATAATATTTACACAATAACAAAATCAGCCTCGTATACTAAGATTCATTTCTGAACAGAACACCATAGCACTGTCTAACTTTTGCACAGAATACACACTTTATAGAACAGTTGCAATGTGATTTGGAACAGGGAGTATTAGAAGAGAGTTCAATACCTGGGATTGCTTCTGCTGAATCAGCTGTAAGACCTCGTGAGTCAGTTTATAATCTTTGGACCGTGCATCAGTAAATACATAGATGAATGAACCAGGAAGAGAAATTTCTAGAGCAATTTTGATGGCGCCAATGCTCATCTCTGGACAATCACCACCTCCCTATGGAAAACAGGGAAAAGAGCAGAGAGACCTAAATCAAAATCAGTCTGAAAAAAAAAAAAAAGGAGTTACAAAATTCCATATTCCCTAAGCCTACTGCGTATCATGGGTGTAGGATTTTAAGTGTGAAAACCCCAATTGTTTAAGGCAGGTTTTCCAGGTTCTCACTTCACATCAAATCTACATCAAATAACAAAGATGCTGGCTTAGAACAATGCATCCCTGAGACCAGGGGTGGGTTTCAACCGGTTCGCGGCAGTCCCCGCGAACCGGTTGGTCGGCGAACCCGGAAGTAAGTAACTTCCGGGAACGGCGAAGGGCCCACCCGCCCGCCCGCGCGCCTTACCTGGTTTTGACGACTTTTGCGCTTCCACGCATGCGCAGGACGCATACAGCACCTGCGTGATCCTCCAGGAGCAGCTGGAGCATCACACAGACACTAGTACGCATGTGTACACCGCGCGCGTGCATGAGGACGCCGCCGGTCCCGTTCCAACCAAACCGGTTGGAACGGGGCAAGAAACCCACCCCTGCCTGAGACAGCAAGTGTTATTTGTAAATTTTCCATTATACTAAAATATAAGTTAACTGAATAAAACTAGTGCTAAACTTTCTCACCCATGTGTCGTGAAAAGTTTCTCTAGAAGTCAATCTGCCTTTCAAAAAGATGTCAGGTGAAGCATGAGGAGAAGCTGTTGGAGAATTATAGCAATAGCAATAGCAGTTAGACTTATATACCGCTTCATAGGGCTTTCAGCCCTCTCTAAGCGGTTTACAGAGTCAGCATATTGCCCCCAACAACAATCCGGGTCCTCATTTTACCCACCTCGGAAGGATGGAAGGCTGAGTCAACCTTGAGATTTGAACAGCCGAACTGCAGAACTGCAGTCAGCTGAAATAGCCTGCAGTGCTGCATTTAACCACTGCGCCACCTCGGCTCTTTTGCCCTTACATTACTTGGTGGTCCTCCCAATTTCATTTAGTTTTTCTTTCCATCGGTGTACCCAATGCCTTTTCAGTAGAACTAGCAGGAAAATAAATGGGGAGGGGCACTGTTTTGCAACGAAGAGGGAAGAAGGAACGATATAACCTTTATTTGATGCTCCATAATTATAATTATGGAAACAAATCTGTAACTACTTTCTAATGTTTTCAGTCCTGATAAAATGATACCCATAATTCTGTTTAAACCCTTACATTGTTAATTCCTCAGTTATCCAACATTTGAACATCGGTGTTGCACATACAGTTTTTAAAATAATTCAAAATATCCCTCTCCTGTCCAGAATTGAGTTACTGCTACCAGGGATACAGTATAAAAATATGATTATCAAGTTCCTACTTATTCCTTAATACATTTCCTATCGTTCTATAGTTAACACCACAAGATTTTTAGATACTACTAAAGCTGTTGATGAAACAGTATTTTTGCAAGTTACTACTATAAAAGAGAATTTGATAACTAGACAGATTATTTGAGTATTAAAGTTTCTTTACCATGTGGAATGGGAAAAAGGAACCTTTTAAGATTAGTTGTTCTGTTTGCTTCATCTAACTAAAACAAATGAAACAGGATATTGGTACCAATACCCCCTGGGGGAGGTAAATGAGTAATGAATATCATGTCTCTGTTTTGGGAAATTGTGTATGAGGCAGATGTGGGTTCCTACCAGTTCGCACCTATTCGGTAGAACCAGCTCGTCAAATCTACTGAACCGGTGAGAAGAGGTTCCATCAGTGGACCTGGAAAGCAGGCCACACCTACAGAAGAGCTTCCAAAATTTTTTTGAAACCCACCACTGGTCCTTGGATATGATTATTCTACACTATCATGCTCATATTGATAAAACTCAGTGCCTCTGTGAAAGGTAAGGATGACTACTGCGTTTGTGGTGCAATCAGAACATTGCGTGTGTTGAAGTTGTTTTAACGCAAACCAAAGATGCCTTTTAAAAAACAAGTTGACATCCTATTCTTATGCATGCCAGTGCTGTGTGTGTGAGGTAATTTAAGGTGGTTCTGACAAGTGTCGTCGGCATCTTCATATCCGGTCACATGGGTGGCAAGCCACTCCCATCCGGTCACATGGGTGGCAAGCCACTCCCACAAAGGAGGCCACACCCACAGAGTAGGCTCGAAAAATTTTTGAAACCCACCACTGGTATGAGGTCTACGTGACACAGGAAGGCCAGGTACTTTGGGATGATCAATAAGTTGTCTAAGAGTATAAAAGACTGTAAACAACTGCCCTTCGGGGTTCAGATTTTGCTTGACCAATCGCTACTAAACCTTTGCGCAAATAAACCTTTCCCTCTGACAAAGAGCTGGTCTTGTCTCATTTTTTCTGCTACAACTACACTCAATTTTCTAGTTTTAATTGCTTTCAAAACTACCAGTAGCCTATCAGGAAGATCAACTGAAGAAAGCACAACTAAGAAATCAATAAAAAACTGCTCATTAGCTAAATTTAATATATGACAACTTGATTAATTACTCTGTTTGGAAGCACCAATACTTCAAAATATAGCTTCTGATTTTTCCAATAGAAAGACAAGACAAGCCCCACCCACCCACCCCCAAAAAAACCAACTAGCAGCTAGAATGAACATGGTGGAAGAATGTTTTAAAAGGAAATCTTTTTATGATTCATGTGAATTGGCAATGGTTCTCTGTCTCTGGGGGGAAATTAATATAAGCCCTATTATTTTTTCCTGCTGCTATAAGAAAACATTCCTTTGATAAATTACCATATTATCTTCACCATCAATGTTGTGTATGTTATATTTTATTCCTAAAAAGCCTCATCTTCTTAAAGCTAGTCTTGGTTTGTCCTGTGATTCCCATTTTAGAAACAAAACGATTAACAATAACAGTCTATTTTTCATGTACACCACTTAAACACATGATTCAAAAAAAAATCTTCTAGATTAAAATTTGGCAACCTAAATATTCAATCTTATATTTACCAGATGTTCTGCCTTCAGTTCCAATTAGTCACATCCAACAAGGCCAACAGAAAAGTAGAAAAGATTGCTTTAC
Organism: Thamnophis elegans; assembly: GCF_009769535.1. Lineage (NCBI taxonomy): Eukaryota > Metazoa > Chordata > Lepidosauria > Squamata > Natricidae > Thamnophis > Thamnophis elegans. The sequence continues at coordinate 4,227,120 of NC_045551.1, forward strand.
CTTTAGATCCTCCAAACTCAACCTTGGGTTGGATGCACAGTCATTGCCTACAACTGAGATTTGCTGCCACCATTTTTTTTTATTTCTCCCCTTAAATATCTTTACAGAAATAAAGCCAAAAGAAGGAAAATATATTCTCCTTTCATTACCTGGGTAAATCAAGGACATCTTCAGCCTGAATCTGGTTGTCATTCTGGAGGTGTTGAGGTATCTAAGGCCTGCTACCAGATTACAATCCCCAGTTATAGCAATAGCAGATAGACTTATATACCGCTTCATAAGGCTTTCAGCCCTCTCTAAGCGGTTTACAGAGTCAGCATATTGCCCCCAACAACAATCCGGGTCCTCATTTTACCCACCTCGGAAGGATGGAAGGCTGAGTCAACCCTGAGCCGGTGAGATTAGAACGCTGAACTGCAGATAACAGTCAGCTGAAGTGGCCTGCAGTGCTGCACCCTAACCACTGCGCCACCTCGGCTCTCACCTATAGCTCCCTACCTAAATTTCCAAAAGTATTTGAAAAATTAGGCTTTACTCCCAGGCCATGGAGCAAGAAGTTGCCTCAGCCCCTGAAGCCTGCTTTTTGCTTTTCAACCTGGCTCTCTGGATGTCTATCGTCCATTTCCTAATATTTCTTATTGCTCCATTTCCTTTTACTGTAAGGTGCCCAAAACCATTTGCAGTCTGGCAGCCTCTATATTAATTAAATAAATAAAACATAACCTAACATAGGCATGAAAAGTACCTTTTTAAAATAAGATATAGATAGATAGATAGATAGATAGATAGATAGATAGATAGATAGATAGATAGATAGATGATAGATAGATTGATGGATGATGGATGATGGATGATGGATGATGGATGATGGATGGATGATGGATGGATGATGGATGGATGATGGATGGATGATGGATGGATGATGGATGGATGATGGATGATGGAAGATAAATAGATAGATAGATAGATAGATAGATAGATAGATAGATAGATAGAAGATATAGATGACAAATGGATAATGATAAATAGTTTGATAGATGGTAGATAGATGTTAATGATAGACAGACAGACAGACGGACGGACGGACAGACGGACAGACGGACAGACGGACAGACGGACGGACGGACGGACGGACGGATGGTAGATGATAGATGATAGATGATAGATGATAGATGATAGATGATAGATGATAGATGATAGATGATAGATGATAGATGATAGATGATAAATAGATAGATAGATAGATAGATAGATAGATAGATAGATAGATAGATAGATAGATAGATAGATAGATAGATAGATAGAGAGGAAGGGAGGGAGGGATAGAGAGAGAGAGAGATGAGAGAGAGAGAGAGAGAGGGAGAGTTATCACGGCAAGGAAAAACCACAGATAAGATTAAGCTTAAAGAAAACTGGGGTTCAGGAGAGGAACTGTGAAAAGGAAAGCTATAGGTAGGCTCATCCAATATTACAAGGACCCAGAGAAATGTTAGCTTGAGGGATACACACTCTCTGTCCTTACAGAGAAAATGAAAAAGAACCATTTTTTTCTTGGAACGCTCACTAATTATAATGTCTTGATGAGATTACACGTTGAATATTGCATCCAGTTTTGGTTGATACAATATATAAAAGCTGTTAAGACTCTAGAAAGAGTGCAGAGAAGAGCCACAGAGATGATTAGGGGAGTGGAAGATAAAACCCATGAAGCAGGAATTGGGGATGTCTAGTTTAATGAAAAGAAGAACTAGGAGTGATATGATAGCAATGTTCCAATATCTTAGGGACTGCCAGAAAGAAGAGTGGGAGGAGGGGAGTCAACCTATTCTCTAAAGCAGTGGTCTCCAACCTTGGCAACTTTAAGACTTGTGGACTTCAACTCCCAGAGTTCCTCAGCCAGCAAAGCTGGCTGAGGAACTCTGGGAGTTGAAGTCCACAGGTCTTAAAGTTGCCAAGGTTGGAGACCACTGCCCTAAAGCACCTGAAGGCATGGTAAGAAGCAACGAATGGAAACTCATCAAGGAGACATCCAACCTAGAACTAAGGAGAAATTTCCTGACTGTTAGAACAATCAATTCAACAACTTCCTTCCAGAAATTGTTAGTACTCCAACACTGGAGGTCTTTAAGAAGAGATTGGACAACCATTTGTCTGGAGTGGTATAAATTTTCCTGCTTTTGGGGTAGGTGGGTGTTGGACTAGATGACCTCCTAGGTCCCTTCCAATTCTGTTATTGTGTTATTAACTTCATTATTATTATTTATTATTATTTATTAGTTTTGTATGCCGCCCACTCTCGGAAGACTCAGGGCGGCTTACAATCAAAAAGGGAGGGGGAATATAAAAAATAATACAACAATTTAAAATTACAGCAACATTCATAACTTAAAGTGGGGCCCCAGGTCTGCTGGAACAGTCAGGTCTTAGTTGCTTTATGGAAGGTCGGAAGGGTAGTAAGGGTCCGGATCTCAACGAGGAGATTGTTCAGAGGGCCGGAGCTACAACAGAGAAGGCCCTCCCCCGGGGAGTCACCAGCCAACATTGGCCGGCAGATGGAATCCGGAGGAGGCCTAGTCTGTGCAATTTAGTCGGTCTTTGGGAGGTAATTGGCAGGAGGCGGTCTCTCAGGTAGCCAGGTCCGATGCTTTAAAAGTAATGACTAGCACCTTGAAGCGTGTCCGGAGACCAATGGGAAGCCAGTGCAGCTCGCGGAGGATAGGTGTAACATGGAGATTCTTGTTCAGGAATTTAGCCAACCAACCTCCTTAATCTTTCTGCACTAGATGTAAACAAGGATTAATTTACAAGGCACTTGTTCCATTCTGATCTAGTGATATTCTCTTGTCTAAAGGTAAAGGTTCCCCTTGCACATATGTGCTAGTCGTTCCCGACACTAGGGGGAGGTCTAGCTTGCTTTTTTAAAAAGCTTGCTTTTTTAGAAATGCAATACACCAGATAAATATACGACTCACATATTATTCAATCCCATGATGGGCTTATGAACAGGACAGACAGAAAATATTACAAAGAGAAGAGGCACGAATGCAGGATTCCCCCAAAATAACTAGGTTTGGCAATAATAACTAGCTGTGATTCTTAAATTAGTTTAGTTTTTAGTTTAGTTTAGTTAGTTAAATTAATCTTCTATGTAATATTTCTGTAGGTGAATGGCAAAATAATTGCCTATAGTACCATATATATGCTCTCATCATGTGCTTTCAGAAGCTATGGTTAGAATAATAAAAAATTTCATCCCAAAAAGTAATTCCAATGGTCCCACTTAATGGGGTGATTTCTTCGTTTTCAGCATAGGAATTAAATTTAGAAGTGCATTCCAGAAATTGAAGACAATCATTTACCCTGACTGATTTTGTTTAATTTTTGTTGTGGCGATGAAGAAAAGACACGCAGGCAGGAAGAAGGTTGTGAAGGCACTCTTCTCAACAGCTTGAGGGAGCTCTCCTTTTACTGTCATAAAACAATTTAGAAACTGGCAGAAGCTAATTGATCAAAGTTTACTTCTGCTGATTGGATTAGCTAGACAAAAATCCAAGCTATGTTCGAGTAAGTGAATAGACAGCCAGATGTTGTTGGGAGCGATGGAATGTGCCTTCGTTGCAGATGTGGTCTCATCTTTGTTAAGGAAGGATCAGGTGAATGATAATTGTGCTGAGTTGCGTTCCTCAGTCTCACACTAATTAAAGAAGGATTATTGTGTTGATATTTGCATTCTCAACGTGGTTCGCCAGCCATTGAGAAAGGCAATCGTCTCCACAAATTTTTCCCTTTCTTGTTCAGTATTCCAAAGTGGAGACTCTTCATATTAGGATGTCAGAAAATGCACAAAAGATTGATACTATACTCTTTGATTTACCCGATATAGTGTATCTCAGTACAATTGAATTGAATTGAATTGAATTTTATTATTTGTATGTCGCCCTTCTCCGGGAAGGACTCAGGGCGGCGAACAATTCAAAGGGGGAAAAAGGGGGACATAAAATGAAATACAGATAATTAAAATAAGCAAGAGTCACGCAACCATACATGTCGAGAGGGGAGGGGAACTCATCAATCCCAGGCCTACCGGCAAAGCCAGGTTTTGACAGCTTTTCAGAAGGCCTGGAGAGAGGTGAGGGTCCGAATCCCTGCGGGGAATTCGTTCCAGAGGGCCGGAGCTGCCACAGAGAAGGCCCTCCCCCGGGTAGTAGCCAGATGGCATTGGCTAGTAGATGGAACCCGGAGGAGGCCAACCCTGTGAGATCTAATGGGTCTGTGGGAGGTAACAACCTCAAAGCAGATTCTCTGCCTTACAACCTCAAAATTCATCTTGAATTTTGATTATGGGGAAGAACTTCAATACATCAAGAAAGGACCAGATTGTGACTGTATAAAAATCGATTTAATTCGAGTTGGAGGGTCAAGTTTAATTTAAATTGAGTTGGAGTGTTGAGATACTGGAGTTTTCTCGTCTTGGTCCTACATTTGCAAATTCAATCAACGTATTCGATGCTCTCAAATGACTCCTAAGATACAACCCAAAAGTGCCAGATGGGAGAAGAATAGGATTATTAATATGACCATTGTGAATATACTTTAAACCAGCTTCTTTGTGTTGAACAATTTTCTACCACAGCATAATTATATTGTTTCTGTCTCTTTTTGTCTTTATTTTTGCCAGGAATATATAGGACATATCCTGAAATAACCCTGCTCAATTGGGCTGTTGTATTTGATCACCACAACTCCTGCAGTGAACATTATTTGAAAACCTCCTTTGGAAAAAAAAATATGTTCCACTACTTCAGTACGTTATTCAGTTGATATTAAATTATGACACTAATTCTTTACTCTCCTAACTAATGAAAAACATACATTTTCCCCTTCCCTGCGGCATAAATATGTCTCATTGCTGTAAAGTTAAAATGATGCCTTTTTCTTTTCTTAAGTCACATTTTTCTTTTGTTCTCTTTCCCATTCCGCAATGTGCATGTATCTTGCGCACGTTAAGAAGATGTCCTTCCAGAATCACACAAACAACTATTTTAGCAAACAATTTCCTATGGTTAATCTTTCATTTTACAACTTAGGGTATTTTAAGTGATGGGTCAGTTGGTACAATCCAAAAGATTCCAAATAAAGAAGAAGGAAAATCATTCGCATTATCTGTGGAACCTTCAGCCTTTTGATGTGGCCCCATGTCTGAGTCCTTCGTTGTAGAAACTCAAATTAATAGCAGTTAGCAATAGCAGTTAGACTTATATACCGCTTCATAGGGCTTTCAGCCCTCTCTAAGCGGTTTACAGAGTCAGCCTCTTGCCCCCAACAACAATCCGGGTCCTCATTTTACCCACCTCGGAAGGATGGAAGGCTGAGTCAACCCTGAGCCGGTGAGATTTGAACAGCCGAACTGCAGATAACAGTCAGCTGAAGTAGCCTGCAGTGCTGCATTTAACCACTGCGCCACCTCGGCTCCATTATTAAATATTAAAACAATCAAAGAGCTTGAGGGCAGAAAAGCAGTGAAGCATGATTCATAATAGGGTTCTCTAAACTTGGAAACTTTAAGATTTCTGGATTTCAATTCCCAGAATTTCCCAGACAAATCACTGACTGGGGAATTCTGGGAGTTGAAGTCCACAAGTTTTTAAACTGCTAAGTTTGGAGACCCCTAGTTTAGAATGGAGCCGAGGTGGCACAGTGGTTAGGGTGCAGTATTGCAGGCCACTTCAGCTGACTGTTATCTGCAGTTCGGCTGTTCTAATCTCACCGGCTCAGGGTTGACTCAGCCTTCCATCCTTCCGAGGTGGGTGAAATGAGGACCCGGATTGTTGTTGGGGGCGATATGCTGACTCTGTAAACCGCTTAGAGAGGGCTGAAAGCCCTATGAAGTGGTATATAAGTCTAACTGCTATTGCTATTGCTAGAATGTTCTTTCCTAACCTCTAGTGTGGCAGAGATTATAAAACCCACTAGAATTCTAAAGGTTGGGGAAGTCCACTTCAGAGATCAGCTGGTGGAGGGAAATAAACATTTTTTTCTTTTGCCTCTTTCAAGTTAATGAAAGCCATGTAGAGACTAATAGGTACCTAAGACTTGTTTCCCACCCATTTACTTTGTGAGAAGGAAATTTGTAAGTCCAGCTTCCTCTTCCACCGCACAAATAACCCATCCATTAATTGATTTATTCTGTGGGTAGGAAGGAAAAGTCCTTTGCTCTCCTTCTCTATCCAATAATGTCTTGCACAATGCTATTCATTCCAACTGCTATCAGGATGCTTTGAGCATTCCAAAATCATAGTTTCAGTAGTGGTTACAACTCTGAAGATATTATTCTCTTTGGAATGTATGATATGAGATTTAATTCCTCTCAACTCAAGTCTTCCCTAACATCATGTATCGTATTCTAGACATGTTGGACTTCAATCCCCATCATCCGCAATGAGCATCCAGAGGGATCAAGTTAAGTGAGCTTAACTTTACCTTCAATCTGCAGCTCTCTCTAGCTCAATAGATGCTTTGTTTTAGAATCTACTCCCAAAATTCGTGACCCGACAAATGCGCGAACGTCAAAAGCGCACCGACAAAACCGCGGGGCTAAAACCGCGATGTCAAAAGCGCGCCGACAACAGCGCGCCGACAAAAGCGCGCCGACAGAAGCGCGATTTAAGTTAAAGTAAGGTTTAGGGTTAGGTTTAGGGTTAGGTTTAGGGTTTGGTTTAGGGTTAGGGTTACAGCGTGCTTCTGTCGGCGCGCTGTTGTCGGCGCGCTTCAGCGCTCATTCGTCGGCGCGGTTTTGTCACCGCGGTTTAGTCACCGCGGTTTAGTCACCGCAGTTTAGTCAGGCGCGCTTTTGTCGTTCGCGCATTTGTGGTGGAACCCCCAAAATTGAGGCTCATGGAACTTTCCAACCAGCCACAATATATGAATTAACCCAGATAATTGGGTAACTTCCTATGCTATGCTAGAGAAAAATAATAAAATGGAGAATGTTACTGCAAGCAGCTTTACGATTAAGAATTAATTGCACCAATTTAGTATGTAGATGTGGATAGTAAGTCACCTTTTAGAATGCCATGACACAGAACTCTCTTGCATGCATTAAGCTAGGAACATGGGAATTAAATTTCCCTGACATTTAGCTTGATAAATGCATGAGTTCTTCTTCTAATACAATGAAGCTTATACCATTACCCTCCCACGCACAGTCTAATATTTCACTCCCTCTGTGAAATTAAAGAAATAGTCCACTCACCTGAACATATAGTTCTCTGAGTTCGTATTGAAATTTCTTAGGATCTGTGGTAATGGTTACAGGACCAATTTCTGAAAGGAAAACACGGAATTCAAGGGAAAGTTTAAAGTGGCTTAATATCTGCAAAAGCTAATGCGCGTGCACACACACACACACACACACTGCATATTCTTTATTATGGTAAGCAACCAGTGCAAAAATTCATATGTTATATGTATACAAGAGAAAAAGTTGTAGTCTTCAAATTATAAAACCCATTGAACTGACCTAGTGAACTAATCCTATGATAACTATTCTCTGTAAAATTGATCTACTTTACTGTTTGTTAATTCTTGTTTAGACCCATGTGTCTATGTAAGAAAACAGTAAATTGGGAATAATTTTATATACTATAATGAATTGGGATAAATTTTGCCTTCCAACCTTGCTGAATCACATAAATAATATACGTCGAATTGCCTCTTCATGAAATTTGGTCTTGATTGGACAATTCTACAAGGACATTTCCCCAACTATGAGAAAATATGTACAAAGAGTACAACAGTGGTTTTTTTTTAACATTCTTTTATTTTGCAATGCCAAATTCCCCAAAAGCAAAATGTCATTCCCTAAAAATCACTTGTTTTATTTATAAGTAACAGCACATATCACATCATGATTATCTAATAAATAATGGGCAAAGATCTCATCGGGTCAAGTGTTCTGAAAAAGGGCGAAGCTAAATAAGGATCAGTAGGACATCTGCTAACTCAGACAAACAAATATTGATAGTAATTGAATTTGGACAAAAAGAAACTAATTATTTCAAAAGAAGTACTACATGTGCATTTTGTTGTTTTTGCAAGCCCTCTAGATACTGTGGAAAACCATTAGCCCTGCTCATCATGGCCAAGAAAGAAGAATGATGAAAAATGAAGTTCAACAACAACATCTGGAGAACTACAAGATTGTCTCCCCTGTGTTAAGAGTACAGGGTAATGGAAAGGTCTTCTGTACCCTTGTGTAGCAACATAATTTAAGGATAACTTAAGAATCGATGGTGTTCCCCCATGATTGCAATCTTTATTTCAAATTATTTAAATAAATCAGGCAGAGGACTGGGTAAAACACAAATGATAATGCAGCTTTACCTACATTTTTATGTTCTAATGCCAATAAAAGTTTAAACATGTTTCGGGAACTTTGAGGGTAAATACAAAATGCAAAAAAACAAACAAATCACCTATCAAAAGTTTTATAAACTCAGAGGTCTTTTACTGCAGACAAGAAATGACTCATATTTATACAGAAGATCCTCCTGTTGCAGAGCATAAATCTCCACATCTGCACATCAGCACCAGAGTTTAAATAGCAAGCTCTTTTCTTTCACCTCTTCAAATCAACAGACTTGGGGCCATCTTGAGATGGGAATTCTCTGTTCACTCTCCATATAACATTTTAGCCTGGCCCAAGCATTCTGAGCTCCTTGCAGATACACCTTTTTGTTCCATTTCCATTTTGTGAGGGTTTTTACCCAAACAGCAAACTGTGGTGGCCCAGCAGGAGCCATTGGAGCTGCCACCAGACTCCGACAGCGAGGGGCCCTATGAGTCGGCTCTGGAGGATGTGGAGGACCCTGGACAGGGTTCCGACTCCGAGCAAGGTGCAGAGAGGCTGCTTGGCCACCAGGAGGCGCTTGAGCCTTGGACCAGTGGGGAGGAGACAAGGGAATGTGATCCGGACGCCAGCAATGAGTTGTTCCTGGATGCCCGGCACCAAAGAGCTAATAGGAGTCAGGAACAGTTGCGCAGTTACAGGAGGTAATTGCACTCAGCTGGTGGTCAGTAGGCTCCTCTCCAGACTATAAAAGGACTGCTTGTGCACATGCCCCTCTTGCAGAAGTCAATGCAGGAACTAATGTTGGAGAACATGATTGTGAGCTTGGCAGGCTGGATTGCTGCCACGGCTTATCTGTGCTGGATTGCTGCCCAAGCTTGTCTGTGCCAGTTTGCTGCCAAGGACCTGTCTGTCTATAAATTAAATGCCGTAACTTATCTTTGGCTTGGAGTGTGTGTTGGTGTGGGATGAGGGGGGTCAGAACAGCAAGCTAACCTATTAATACTCAGACAACAACTTAAATGGTATAGAGTTTCCTAGGCAGGGGGTTGGACTAGAAGGCCTCCAAGGTCCCTTCCAGTTCTGCTGTTGTATTGTACTGTATTATAAATACGTATCTGACAAAATGGGAGATTTCCTCCTTTGAAATATATCCATGTTTAATTTTTTTTTTATTGGCACCAGATCTTCTGTTCTTGGAGTTGATATCCCTAACGATTAGATAGATTGTTCTTTCTCTTCATGTTTTCTCTTCTTATAGCATGCAAACAAGGACTGATAGCTCTTAAGAGAGCAGGTTTGGTAATGAAGAATAAAGTTTGTCTCATGGATTACAAATCCTAGTTTATTTTTTTTATAAAGATTTTTATTAACAAACATGTAAAATACACACACACAAAAGTTAGACGTACACCACATTTATACAATACAGTACGAACAGGAACTTCCTGTTCTTTATAATAGCAATCATCAATCGATACCTTATATTATTTTCCCTTCTATTGGATTTCATTTGGATTTCACCATTCTTAACCCTCTTATTTTACTCGTAACTATTATTTTTGAGTTTTGCTTTATTCTTTCATTGATCTTTGTTTCTTTCCTCCATCCACCTATACCATTTATCCCATATCTGGTAGAATTCTGATTCTTCCTTTCCCTATATTTCTTTAGTTAGTTTATCCATTTCGGCACAAATCCTAGTTTAATTACTGAAGCAACACATTTTTGTTAAAAAGAAGCCCCTGGGCCAGAAACTCACTGTACAGAAATTGTGTTCTTCTGTTATAACACTGCTGTTTTGTTTGGCTCCAGGAAATCTCACCAGCTTTGGACAATTAAGCTACAGATATAGTGTAATAGATTTTAATAAACATTCATAAGAATGACATACAATTTAGCCTTATTTCTTGTTCATCATAATATGGTTGAGCCTGGGGACTGAAGCAATCTAGATTCCGGAGTCCTGGGAAACTGACCAATCCCTCCAAAACATTCTTGGACCTAGATATAGAATCAGATAATTCAACCACTAAATTCCTACAAAGGATGGCGGAGGAGGGGAGACAAGGAGAGAGGGAGAATGAGAGAGATGGAAATGCTGCTTTTGCTTTGATCTGCTCTGTTTAATCTCCTTATGTTTACTGTCATATACATTTTTCTTAAAACGCCAGTGAAAAACCAAAGAGTAGCTTGGGTTAAAACATAGAACGTAGCCCCTTTCATGTCTGCAAGGATATTGTCCCTTGGGACAATACCATAACAGCGCTATTGAGCTAAGCAAGTAGCTAGAACTAGAATGGGCTTGCTTTTTATTGTGAAACACTTTTAAAAACTGACAGTGCAGGCTGATTGATTGATTGAATGTATGGAATGAGTATGTCAGTGTTCCAAGTATCAGGTAGAATTAAATCAGAGTCCAAGGCAAAACGATCCTTAAAGTTCCAATTTAATAAATCAGACATCTTAGCACATCTGTGTTAATCCCAATTCTAAAGAGCTTCCTGGGATTCCACTTAACTGGGATTCCAGCTAAAAGTTCATGATCTTGTCCTCACACCCACAAATCCATCACATGGTCCAATCTTCTTCTTCCACGCTGTCGTCTCCACCCAGCTGCTTCCGGTCAGGTGTAAAAGTGCGGAGACAAAAGATGACCTTGGTCTTCTAGAAAAGAATGACAACAACACATTCTACAAACCTACTCCTGTCTATTCTCCCCTCCCAACTACTACACTAATGAAAAAGCATAATGAAATAAGAGAAAGTGTCGCAGGCCAAAGATCCTAACAGGAATATAATTGCAGGCCTGACAGAGTACTTATGAAGAAAGTTCAAAATAATGTTGGTCAACATATCAATGTATATTTAGGCTAAAGTCACTTACCCCAGATTAAAGTTTTATTGTGCTTCCTCTTTGCCTCAAAGAAGAAGAGAAATTCAGACATAATACTTCTCTGTTTTCCCCATTTTTTCCACACATTTTTGTCTTAACTCAAAAAAAAATGTGCGAAGGAGAAAAAATAGGTACACAATGCTTGCTGACCATAAGCACCATAAGCTGTTGGACTTCAAAGTACTATAGATCCCTAGCTCAAAATTTTCATTCTGTACCAGGTTCAATAAACTGCCTACAAGATGCCTGATTTTACTACTGCTTGCACAATTAAAGAAAAATACATTTAAATTATATCAGGAACAATACAAATGATTTTAAAACAGCAGTAATAACAAATCAACCCTAATGTAGTTTAAAGTAAAAAACTTCATGCCAATTTATCAAACAACTCTGTGATTTGCTTGCTAAACAAAATAAATATCAAACTATTCCAATTGAGTATGGGAATTTTAAAACTTTTTAAATGCTAATGGCTGTTCTGTGCCAAGCCTCTACAATATATACAGACACAGACTTGGCTGTCTGCCACAATTAAGGACGGAGATAAGCAACCCCTTGGCTGGGAGCCCAGAAAGCTATCTCTATGAAACAAGGCTTGAACTCATGAAATTCTCCCAATCTTTCTCTATGGCTGGATCAGTAAATTGTTGTTTCCTGCAAAATTCCCCTCCCGTCGCCCCACCTATAAGCTCTCCGGGAGGGGACAATCAGTAGCCACCTGTTCCTATTTCCTTCTGTGACTTTTTCCAAAGCTGCTCCCTCCTCCTTGCAGCCTTACGCATACAGATACTGTCAGGGACAGCCTTCCTCTGTTCTTCCTCACTGCTCACTCACTCAGATGCTACCGGGAGGCCGACAGGCCTCTCTAGTCCCTGCTCTCACTCCGAACACCCTCCAGAGTCTTCCTCAGCCTCCAGGGCAGTCCCATAATGTTCATCACTGTCAGATTCTACCAACAGCTCAGCCAGCCGCTGTTGGGCCACAACAACGGCATTATACATTCAATATTTTTCTAACTATTATAACATATTATTGAATATGACCTAGTCGCTATATACTGGAAAAACCACAAAACTTGAACTTAACACAACCAAGATGTTGTTTAGATTGATCCCTTAGCAACTGACCAAACACTACTACATTTCTACATAAAACTGTCTGCTAAGAGATTTGACATAAGACTATTTCTACTCCCTACTTCAAAACTAAACTGGAAAACAACTCTTCTATCTGATAAATAAACAGGAAATGGTCTCAATAAATAAATCTTAGTTTAGTTTAGTTTATTTGGATTTATAGGCCGCCCTTTTCCCTGAGGGGACTCAGGGCGGCTTACAATCATTAGGGAGGGGGTGAAATTCAAAACAAACAATATGTGAACAAAATAAATAAAGTAATAAAAACACAACTTGCATTCAACATTCACACTCGAGTGGGGCAAATCAGAGACTTATCCTCAGGCCTGTTGGGATAGCCAGGTCTTAAGGGCTGCGCGGAAGGCCTGGATGGTGGTGAGGGTGCGTATCTCGATGGGGAGATCGTTCCACAGGGTCGGAGCTGCAACAGAAAAGGCTCTCCTCCGTGTAGTCGCCAGTCGGCATTGACTGGCGGATGGGATTCGGAGGAGGCCCAGTCTGTGCGATCTTATCGGTCGGAGGGAGGTAATCGGCAGAAGGAGGTCTCTCAAATCTTGAGGTTAGTAGACCTCAAGTATCTCAATACATTTTGAATATAATGTACCTCATTTGGACAAAGAGTTTAAAGCAATTATTCTGTTCTTTTTTTAAAAAAAATCTATTGGTGTACAGGAGTGGTGGGTTTCAAAAAATTTTGGAACCTCTTCTGTAGGTGTGGCCTGCTTTCCGGGTCCACTGGTGGAACCTCTTCTAACCGGTTCGGTAGATTTGACGAACCGGTTCTACCGAACTGGTGCGAACCGGTAGGAACCCACCTCTGGTGTACAGTATATATGTGTTAATTGACAAATGCTAATGAAAAGGGTGTTGGTACTTAGCTGATACGCCTCTTCTCATAGTGGGGGAGGAGTTTGTAATCGTGGCCCCTGGAGCTGCACCATGTTGAAAAGGCACGCCATGTAGCGCCATAAATGTGCTCTGTGGAAGGTCTGTGAGCCACCTGAATTGTCTCTATCACTCTAGGGGAGAAGTGGCCTTCCCTCAGGATGCTCCGCTCAAGTGTCAAGCAGTCAACTGAAGCCACTGAGGGTCCGGATGCTCCAGCGATCCCTTGGTCCGGCTGAGCCAGTCAGCTCTGATGTTGTCCACCCCTGCTATATGTTCCGCAGTCAACGACAGAAGGTTCCTTTCAGCCTACTGCCCTAGTCATTTGGCCTCCTTCATGAAGAAGGTCTTGTCAGTGGAAGTGGGCATGGGGCCTGCCATTGCCGCTTGATCATGTCTAGCAAAGACTTGGTTTTGGGCACTGTGTCTGCCTCGATAGCCTGCTCCTCGAAAATGTTTTCTGCTGAAAACCCATGGGATTGTGCTGGGGCTCCTGTTGGCCTGTTGCCAAGCTTGGCAGATGTCTTGGCCCTGAACAGAAGGGATTTGTACAGAGAGGGCTGGAACAATCCGGAGAAGGTAGGTTTGGGAGAAGGCATGCCTTTGTCCTCAGAGAGTTTATCCCCTCTGATTTCGCCCTCTTCGGAATCCAAATCGCTGTCCTCCTGGGAGGAGGTAGGTGATTCTGGAAAATCTTCCTCCTGAGTCTCTAGCCCTTCCGAGACTTTAGGCATGGAGGCTGCCTGGGTCTGCATCTGTGGCTGCTGAAAGGTTGCTGCCATGCACTGCTGGAAGGCCTGCATCATCATATCCTGGAAGTTGGGCATCCCTGATGTAGTGGTATTCCCACCCCTGTGCCAGCAAGTGTGGCTGGTAAGGGCTGTATCGAGGGTCCTGCTGCTGTGGGGCATGGGAAGAGATTGCCATCCTTGTGCAGCCTCCCAGATGCCCAAAGTATCAAAGGGAATCCTCACCTGTGTGGGGAGGTTCCCCATCTGCAGTCCTGCCAGGAGGGAGAATCCCTGAAAATCCTTCCCCAAGTTCCTGGCCAGGGGTAGCTTTCTTGCTGCTGGCCTTGTGGCAAATGCACTCCAAGGTTCGGTGCCTCAGCCTTTCGTATTTGGAGTCAGACTTTGAGGGCTTGGGGCTGCAGCCTGCCTCTTTGACCCCCCTCGGAGGAGACGTGCTTTCTCTTTGCCTTCGCCTTGCCTCCTCCTCTTCCTTTAGCAGCCTCTGTATCATTCTCTGACCTGTTTAGCTGCTCCTCTGCTCCTGGCTGCTGGGCTGGAGGCTTGAGTCCTGCCAGCATCCTCTGTGCTGCTGGGCACCGCCATCTTGGATCACATGGTTCCAAAATGGCCACCGGCTCCAAATTCAAAAAGTCCCGCTCCCTGGGAACACGTGGAAGCAGCTTGGGCCTTTGGGGCTGCTGCACGGCTTCTGCTGCCACTGGAGAGCTCTTTTCTCACTTCCTCTGCTCTCTTACGAGGTTTGTAAGCTCCTGTGGGCCGCTATCTCTCTCTGGTATTCGCAGGCAGGCACGGGCACTCCGCTACATTTAAAAACGCTCCGCTCAACCCCCTGGGGGTGGCAGAACACTCCGGCGCCAGCTGAGCCTCTCCAATGTGACTGCCTTCCCGGGGCTTCCAGGGGAGTGTCCCCTCGCCCGCAGTCTCGATTAGTGCCCTAGGTCTCTCTTTATGACCTGGACTGTGCGTTGCCCTGAAGGGCTTGCTGTGCATGCTCTCTCTCTCTCTCTCTCTGATTCCCTGATTCCAGGGAATCAGCCAAGAGCCAGTTACTCACTCAGGCAGGGGGGCAGCAAATGCAATCAAGTGCACAATGAATTTAGTCCTTTCTTTAAAATTTTCCATGAGCTTGGGATGATCACAGCCGCCCGTTGAGGGGCTGAGTCAATAACTGGGTGGTACCTGGTGACCAGGGCGTGGCCCAAAGAGCTTATCTGACTCAGCCCAATCAATGAGAGGACAAGGTCAACCCATCCTGGATACTCCTCCCCTCACTATGGAGAACAAATGTTCACAAATGATGCTTTATTAATGTGCAATTCCAAAGCAAGGGATCAGCTAATATCCAAATTAAGTGGATGGACTCTTAAGAAAATAATGCAAGGGAATATTGAGTCAATTGAACAATAAAAAAGCTACAGCAAATGCTAGAGAATTAGGTTACCAATTCCTCGAATAAAATTCACATGGAAGACAAAAATAGAAAGTGGGAAAGAAAATATCAATCTGCCGATTAATAAATGATTAAACTTGCATGCTTTCCGACTCTCAACAACTCTGTAAGGCTTACAAATCTTGTGATTTTGTTGTCCCAGATTTGGTTGTAACCCCCCCACCATGTTGGAGAGCAGTAAAGTAGGATTCCAGTTTCAGATAACAAGCTAGGCAGCTGATTCCAATTTATCTAACTAATCTCCCAAATGGGAGAAACAAAGGCAGCATATAGAGTAAATTACATGTTCCTCAATTTTGACAATTTTTTAATGTTGTTTGACCAAGATATGAAGCATAAAATTGCATATAAATCTCCATTTGATGAGTGGATCTAAGCTGAGTCCATCTACAGCATACAATATTTCAAAGTGGAGATTTTCCACTAAAATATCCTGCACATTCAGCATGCAGACAAAAAGTTCTCACTATTTAGATCAATCAACAATAAATATATTTATTAACATTTAATAGAGGCAGTATGATGTGGGTCCATTGGAAAAAAAGTGAAAAATGCTGACTGCAGTCTTGTGGTTCATGAAATGATTTATTTCCAAGAGCCTATGAGATTGTTCCTATTTTTTTCCTCCAGGGCTAAGATCCTCTGTCCTCAAATGGGGAAATCTGATGTCAGAAACCCTCTTCTGGCCATGCCAAGAATCAAGCAGCGGGAAAAGGAGACATGGAAGGGTTTTGGCAGGGAGTCGTGCCAGAGGAACAGTGATTCTTATGGATTCTAAATTCTCTTGACTCCTCAACATGCCCACAAACGGGTCTGGAATCTACATCAGTTTTTGGAGCTTTCCCTCCTGTTAGTTTCCAGGGAGAAGAAACAGCACAGCAGACATGGTGACTCCTTCATTTCCACCGAGAGTGCTGGGTATCTTAAAATCAAAGATTTTGGAACACTTCAGAAGAAAAGGTAGAAATAGCAATAGCAATAGCAGTTAGACTTATATACCGCTTCATAGGGCTTTCAGCCCTCTCTAAGCGGTTTACAGAGTCAGCATATCGCCCCCACAATCTGGGTCCTCATTTCACCCACCTCGGAAGGATGGAAGGCTGAGTCAACCCTGAGCCGGTGAGATTTGAACCGCTGAACTGCAGATAACAGTCAGCTGAAGTGGTCTGCAGTACTGCACTCTACCCACTGCGCCACCTCGGCTCTTGGTGCGTTGCCCAAGGGAGAAAGAAAGATCTGCTTGATAGATGGCAGCCTAGCTGAAACTTGCTTTGAAGAAATGGAGATATACCAAAACATTTTGTTCTTGGTGGTCTCTGAGCTTGGTGGTTGATGGTGTTACCCAGTTTAGTAGTGAAACATGGTTGATGGTGTTACCTACTTTAGTAGTGAAACATCTGCAAGAAAACCAACAAACTTAGAGAGCGCCAAGGACTCCACATTTTGTTGTAGTAGGTATTTTCATTTCTCACTTATATAAAAAATAAGGTCTATATTAATTTTCATATTTATTGCTCACTTGCACTTAATGTAAGCATTTCCTGATAGTGCCCACCATGTTCCATAACAAATCCTTTCAGGAAAACTTGATTTTACATATAACAAATTACTTTGAGCAAAGATAATAAAAATCCAAAGGATTGTATATCAGTATATGAGATAGAACCATTTTTCTGATTCAATAGAATCCTAATATAAAATATTAACAATAAACCTGGGTCAAGGACCCCCCATTAAAAACATGAAACAACTACACCATACTTCTTTGTCAGAGCTCTACAAGTGAAAACCTGTCCTCAATCCTTGGGGGAAAAGCCAGGTTTTTATGACTTTCTGAAAAGCCATGAAGGTTGGAGTTAGTTGTCTTTATCCTTGGGAGGAAGACTCTTCCCTAGGGCAGGCACCATGACAGGTTGTGGACTTACCACTTGTAGGAAGGGAAGGAAGGGAAGAGGCTGAGGTGGGTTCCTATCAGTTCGCACCGGTTCAGTAGAACCGGTTCGTCAAATCTACCGAACTGGTTAGAAGAGATTCCACCAGTGGACCCAGAAAGCAGACCACACCTACAGAAGAGATTCCCAAAAAATTTTGAAACCCACCACTGGGAAGAGGTGAAAATTGTCCCGTACCACTCAGTCCAGTGATGGCCTCCTTCAAGGAAGGTGGAATATCACTCCCCACAAAAAGGTATTTATTACCACTTGAACCCAATTATATGTCACTTCCCAGAAGACAAGTGACAGGAGTCAGCATCCCAAAGACCCTGTCCACTTCCTTGGAACAACCATATTGAACACAAGACAGATAATTGGCAACACTGTGCCCCAGTCAACTCTACAGGGCCAACATGTAGAGCAGTGGTGGGATTCAGCCAGTTCGCACCTATTCGGGAGAACCGGTTGGTAACTTTCTAAGTAGTTCGGAGAACCTGCTGTTTTTTTCCACTTTACAGGGCTAATCCTGTAAGGAAGGCAGGAAGGAAACATTCTGGTGTTGTTTGTAGCTTAATCTTTATTGACCTGCTTACAGAAACTGCTTCTCCGGTTAACCCTTATGACATTATAACAGTTAAGGTGAAGCGCACATTGACCTGAGTGACCTTGAGTTGGCCACGCCCATCCAGTCACATGACCACCGAGCTCCACCTACCCAGCTGGTCATTAGGGCAGAGAACCGGTTGTTAAATTATTTGAATCCCACCACTTATGTAGAGTCCAACTCCAAGCAGATCCAAACAACTTTATCTGTCAGATGCTGAACATAATACTTGCAATGACCCTGAAGAAGATCCTTGGCCCTCCTTACCAAAACTGGGCAGCTAGCTGTGGAAACAATAAGGGTGGAGAAATAATCAGGTTTTCTTAGCATTGACATAAGATACTGCTAAATGTAGTCATTTTTCTGTATTTAATTGAGCATCCACTTTGCCTTCCTCCTGGCAAATCCTATCAAAAACTGCTACCAGTTGTGCATTCCCAAGGACTTCTGATGCTCCCCCAACTGTGTGTTGGGTCATCAATAACGTGGAGAAGTCCATAGTTGCCTTGAAGGCTGTGAATCCCAAGCCACCTCCAACTGCAGGTCCAGTGAAGGTACATTGAAATCCCCCATCACCATACACCGGGGGTGGGTTCCTGCCAGTTCTAGCTTCTTCTATAGAAGAGGTTCCACAAATCTACAGTGCCGTTTAGAACCGGTTCCAGCTCCCTCCCCCTGCCTGTCTGCACATCATCAAGATGAAGAGCGAGAGGAGGAATTCTGGGAGTTGAAGTCCACAAGTCTTAAAGCTGTCAAGTTTGAACACCTCAGATCACACAATCAGAGGTGGGAATTTGCTGCATAGAGACTGGATTTATACACTATAATTCTCTTAATCTGGCAGGGAATTAAAGCACTAACCCTTGCCCAATTTGCAGCCCTCTCTAATTAGTTGTCTTCCTAATTAGAGAGGGCTGCAAATCACTGTGAAGCGGTGCTATTGCTAATGGCAGGAGGCAGGGGAAACAAATCTGGAAAATCTACCAATAATTACCATTATCTTGGCCTTTAGTAGCTGTGTCACAATAGCATCCTCCTTCAGCTTTATTCCTCTTGTTGAAAAGATAGCAGCAATGTGAGAAACACAGTTTATGCTGGCCTAATTTTCTTCTGGCTCAAAAGCTTGATAGATAACACTTTGCTGTGGCTGTCTGGAAGAGCCCTTTGAGTGAACATCCTTTCCAACAGACAAAATGCAATTATCAGTCTCCCAGTAGTTGCCTGTCCTCTGCATAAAGGGCACACAGCTGCTTCAATCTTTTTTTCCCCTACTCCAGTATTATAATAATCCGATTCTTGTTATTGAGGAATGTTACCAATTAGTCACATTAATCCCTAAATAAACTAACATGAGAATGTGAGAAGAATTCTCTACTCCAGCGCTGTTTTCCCACAGTAGCAATCAAATGCCAATGGAAAGTTCACAAGGAGGACAGGAAAGAAATAGCACGTAATCCTTGCAGAACATCCTATTATGTCTACTCTTGCTTGATTTTTTCTTTCTAAATAAGAAAGGCGCACGCATTGCAATTTTAATTGTAATGGAATCATTTCATCTTCCCAGTGACTTTGATTGTGTTTCCAGCACTTAGTCCAGCTATTTTTGAGAAGCAATGCTCTTTTCTAGAACTTAACAATGAACTCCACAGTGTTGACTTCAATTCTTCAGATTACTTCCTTGAAAAATATCCATTCAGGCCAGTGGTGGGTTTCAAAAATGGTTCGAACCTACTCTGTGGGTGTGGCCTCCTTTGTGGGAGTGGCTTGCCACCCATGTGACCGGATGGGAGTGGCTTGCCGCCCATGTGACCGGATCTGAAGGTGCCGACGACACTTGTCAGAACCACCTTAAATTACCTCTCACACAGCACTGGCATGCATAAGAATAGGATGCAAACTTGTTTTTTAAAAGGCATCTTTGGTTTGCGTTAAAACAACTTCAACACACGCAATGTTCTGATTGCACCACAAACGCAGTAGTCATCCTTACCTTTCACAGAGGCACTGAGTTTTATAAATAGGAGCATGATAGTGTAGAATAATCATATCCAAGGACCAGTGGTGGGTTTCAAAAAATTTTGGAACCTCTTCTGTAGGTGTGGCCTGCTTTCCGGGTCCACTGGTGGAACCTCTTCTAACCGGTTCGGTAGATTTGACGAACCGGTTCTACCGAATAGGTGCGAACTGGTAGGAACCCACCTCTGATATGTACTGTGAGCTTATGCACCCGAGACAAATTCCTTGTGCATCTCATCACACGTGGCCAATAAAGAATTCTATTCTATGCTATATTCTTGTACAACTTACCTCAAATATTGCTCTTCGGTAATCTTGATATATATTGAGGGCTCCAGAAAATCAGGAAGACTTGACTTTTAAATAAACACAAACAAATTAAAGCTTTGCTGAGCTGAACTGTGATATATAAAACTCTCTATTATCCAGATAATAAATTGGATAATTACTATATGTAAGTAACCCTTCCTGTTGCTTTCTCGACATATATCTATAATTATATATATTTGGGGTTTCCATTCCTATAATTGCTACATCGCAAGGACAATAACAAATAATTTGAACAATCCCCAAATAAATGGATATAATGCCAAATCCTAATTTAGGAGCTATTCCCAATAAAGTTGGGAGCAGATTGTTCTAGCAAACGCATATGAAACAGAAAGGGTAGTTATATGCATTTCAGTCTGAAAAGTGTATGAAGGTTTGACCTATTTTGGTGCAGACTTTGGTTTCTAACTCTCTCTGACCATGGTGCCTTCCAATTTGCTTATTCTCACTGGAAATAATTTATTTTAGTGATAGCCCAGATAAATTATGATGAAATCTTCCATTTGCAATGCTCTAATCATTAAAGCATTGTAGATGGAATGTTTTAATGTAACCAATCTGGAATATCAGTAGATCAAATCCTTTCCAGTGGGAAATAAAGAACTGGAATGTACAACATTAATATTGTTCATTCAACCAGAGAATCCATGCATTCCACAAGAATATAACTTACGGTGTGTGAAAGATATATTTTTTTTCAATCATTCTAACCTTGAAAAAGTAGCATTCATGTTCTTAAGGCAGGCTGGCCATTACATTGTGAAAAAGATTAAGCACTTAGTATTGAACCACATCAAAGAATCTGGTTCACATTTGAAGTTCCAGGGCTTTATGTGTTCCTTTATCAAGTCCCCTATGATGTAGCTGTGACAAACTAAATTTCAAAGTAAAAGAAGAAAGAAATTAAGGTGTCCTAGATACCTGGACATTTTCCACTCCTATTTTGACAAGAGTAGGAAAGGGAAGGAATTCTTCTCAGATCAACTTCAATATTACCCCAGATATGTACCATGATATTTAATGCTACACATTTAATGCTACTGAATTCAACGTAGTGTGAGGTGCCGACAATGTTGTTTTCCAGAGGATGGTAAACCTTTTAGGGATTGGGTATAAGTGGATGATCTTATGCAATCACAGCGGCATTTAAATTAAAAAGAGGCTTAATTCATTCAATGCTCTTACCCTAAGGTTTCATCTGACAGCTCCAAAATCTGTTATATTCTAACTCATAATTTCACCAGATTTCAATACTGTCACTAAAATCTCGAGTCAGAACAAAACCTTGCTAGTTTTTCTTGTACATGTTACTAAATTGGGTGTGTGTGGATGTTTATATAGATGCCATCTAAAGACACTGCAGGAACCACGTTGCCAATCCTTCTGTTTTTATTAATATGAAATATCACCATATTGTATTGTGTATGAAAGCTATGGCCTTGGGTCCTTCAACTATGTTATTAAATGGCTTCTAATTCCCCTTTGAGGTTTAATGATACTTTCCTCACTTAGTAATAGCAAAGCTTTAACGTTCTACATTATGAATCCGCTCTACTTCATACGAAAGCAACTTCTGAGCAAAGTACAATTAAACAAAGCCATTGTCAATTGGGAAAGATTGAGTGAAATTATCTCCACATTTCATAAGTTGGTTGGGATGAGCAGAGCTAATCAGAAAGTACCAATTTTGCAGAAAGACAAGTCAAGCAGATAAGAGACAAGTAACTTCCTCGAGAATCCCAATTGCAAGAGAAAAGGAATTTGACTCCTAAAACAGATACTCACTAAAACACGTCTTTATTAGAGAAGGAATCTTATATAAGATTATTTATAGCGTACTTTATCCATTTAATATACTGTTACATCCAATCTGGCTTTTTAAGAACTTCCTTTTCCAAATACATTATATGCACTTGCCTGCTAATCTTTCAAGGGGAACGGAATTGCCTCATCACTCTGTGTGTGTGTGTGTGTGTGTGTGTGTGTGTGTGTGTGTGTATACAGTACCCAAAAGAAAAGAAAATACTTTAATTGTGAATGCTGCCTCCACACACAAAATCAACGCCAAAACTAATATTACTAATAGACCTACTGTGGCTAAAAAAAACCATGGATGGATGAGATTCCAGATGTTCCTTGCACATGTTAAGTGAACACATCCTGCTACGCAAGCTAATTCTGCAAGCCTAAGAGATATTAGAAAAATACTCTAACCCCTTAAATCCCTGGGAGAGGGCCAGTTCCTTAAAAAAATATTTCCAAAGAAATATTTCACTTTTATGCCTGAAAGGTGTGATTCCCTTTGATATTTTTCTTCCTAGCTAAGCTAGGCAGTTACTTTGAAACATGACTAATGGAACGGCTATTTGGCCAATAAACAATCTGTATTTTAAATGCACGCACTTTTTCCCCTGTAGACAAAGGCTGTAAGTGTAATAAAATTCAACCTAATGGTATATCTACAGTTAAACCTTTAAAATAAGTTGGCAAATAAGAGCTGGACCAGAGGCTGACTCTCTTCTTTAGGTGCTCTGCAGTATAACACTTATAAAACCAGGGGTTCATTAAATAAAATGCTAGAAAAGAAAAAGGAGAAAAACTTGGAAAACCAGCTTTTATAGGGTTAGCCAGATTATAATGTTTAGAAACAAAAAAAAAAACAGTTTTGTGACACCTTAAAAGATTAGCAAATGTAGTTATGACATAAAAATATTCATAAAATCCATTCTAATTTATGGAAGCTTGAGTGAGATATGAAGCAATAAAGTGCCAGAATACTTTGTGAAGTTGTTACGTTTGTGTAACTGCTGTCTCAGTTAAGAAGGTCTCCACATTTATTCCAGTGATGTGCTTACAAAATGCAGCAAAGATATCACCAATACCAATTATCCATTTCTTAGGTTACTTTTTTCAGAAAACGATGTTATTCAGCAAATCGGCATTGCCAGAAGGTTATCCGGCGGTAAGGAAAATGTTCCTCGGTAAAGAGGGAACTCTTATTTCCCTTCTCAAATTCTCCATTCTCCAAAATGGATTCCTAGAAAGTTCTGTTGACAAAACAGCTTTGTTCTACGCTGAACTTTCTCTGAGCGTTAACACTTGCATTACAATTAAGAGTCTTCTTGTGAATCCAGACCAGAGGTGGTTCTACCAGTTCGCACTTATTCGGTAGAACCGGTTCGTTCAATCTACCGAACCGGTTAGAAGAGGTTCCACCAGTGGACCCGGAAAGCAGGCCACACCTACAGAAGAGCTTCCAAAAATTTTGAAACCCATAATGGGAATAATTGACACAGCAAGTGTCAGGGTAATAGACCCAGGAGTGGGTTGCTCCTGGTTCGACCGGATCAGGTGAACTGGTAGTATAGGTGGGCGGGAGGCTCAGTCCACCATCCTGGACGCTTCTGTGCATGAGTGAACCAATAGTAAAAAAATTAGAAACCCCTCACTGAACAGACCCATGGCAAGCAAAACTCCGAGGCATGTAGATTCCTCAAAGAATAGCTTTATTGGACATATCATATTGGCACAATCTGGTGAAAATGAACTCTGAAAGTTCCTGTGGTTTTCACTCTAATTAAAATAAAAGTTTTACACTTTCTCAAACCAATCAGTCACATGGTCCAATCACGGCCTCTCTTTGGTTGCCTGGTGACATCAACTCCTCCTTCATCCGACCAAGGTGTGAGAATGTCTTGGTTTCCCAAGAAGAAAGTATTTTATTTGGCTACAAAGCCCCAATTATCTCAATCCCCCCTTCCCTATCCCTCAGCTCCTGTGTGGCAACAGTGAAGCTCCCGAGATGGCTCAGCTTTATGGTTGACAGCAAGCATCGTATCAATGGCTGATTTTAATCGATTATATATTGATGTATTTCTGTTTGAACGTGCCCAAATATTATGTGATTGAAGGAGAGCCATTCCCCAACTCTGGAAATGAAAAAGGTGAAGAGGCTCAAAAAGAGAAGAAAGAAAATGTATATGCCGAGGTGGCGCAGTGGTTAGGGTGCAGTACTGCAGGCCACTTCAGCTGACTGTTATCTGCAGTTCAGCAGTTCTAATCTCACCGGCTCAAGGTTGACTCAGCCTTTCCATCCTTCCGAGGTGGGTGAAATGAGGACCCAGACTGTGGGGGCGATATGCTGACTCTGTAACTGCTTAGAGAGGGCTGAAAGGGTATATAAGTCTAACTGCTATTGCTATTGCTATTATTTGTAAAACTAGGGAAATTACATCTAAACAATATATTTAATTATAGGAGCAGAGTTGATGAGTATATGTAGGGAAGTGTAGGTGTCAGTTTATGCATGAATTAAATTGGTGGGTGGGGAAAATATATATATTCCAAAGGGACCATTTACAAGTCTGAGAATGCAAAAGAATATAAAGCAAATGAAGCGAAGAAAGATTATTTAGAGATTGTTTGCAACAGAATTAAAATAATTATATAACAGGGTGCATACGAAGATCATGGAATTGTGCTAATGGGAAGCAAGGAAACAAAACGACTGTAATTTTTTTTAAAAGCATATAAGTGGGGTAATTGCTGTACAACCATATATAATGTATATGAAGAAAAAGGGAAGTTTGCAGAACACAGAGAGAGAAAGGGTTAAGATTAAAAGAAGCAGAAAAAAAATGCAAAGCATTTTTCTGTAAATAAAATATTGGTTTTTTTAAAGTAGAGATTTGGGAAGCCACAGAAGCGAGAGAAGGGGAAATTTCAAGTTCTGAGTGGGAATCATGATGATATAGCAATAGCAATAGCAGTTAGACTTATATACCGCTTCATAGGGCTTTCAGCCCTCTCTAAGCGGTTTACAGAGTCAGCATATCGCCCCCACAGTCTGGGTCCTCATTTCACGCACCTCGGAAGGATGGAAGGCTGAGTCAACCTTTGAGCCGGTGAGATTTGAACCGCCGAACTGCAGATAACAGTCAGCTGAAGTGGCCTGCGTACTGCACCCTAACCACTGCGCCACCTCGGCTCAATATAGGAAGAGAAAAGTGAGATGGATGCTATAAAAGCATCCAAGAAATTTTTTGTTAACACCTGGAAGTATGGTTGAAAAACAGAGAAACTGCAGGTATAGATATTATAACTGGAGGAAATATTGAAGTATTAACCCAATTTGTTAAAGTAGCTGCTTTGCAAAGTAAAGTTGAATAATTCTGGAATATTTGCATGAATACAAAGTTGGAAGTTGGTTATTGAATGCAGTAAGAATAATATATGTTGGAAGTCAAGCATCAGTGAGAATAAATGAAATGGTTAGTGAACAGTTTTGGCATTGAGTCCTGTATGGTTTCTCCTTGACTATTAATGATTAATTGGTATAAACGTATGCGGAATGTTTGTGATGATACTAGAAGTGTGTTAGTCAGAGACATAAATGAGAGTGGCTTTGAAAGGATCCACCCATCATTATCTCTCTGGGGTTCCCAGACTAGCAGAAGGAATATAACATATTTCTTCCTTTATCTGCTGATATCTTCAATATTTTGAACATTTAAAATCACTGTCTTGTGTTAATATTCTTTGATTACTCCCTTGGGTTATATTATGTTTAGAGTTTAGAGTTTTAGAGTTTTATTTGACATTTATAGGCCGCCCTTTTCCCTGAGGGGACTCAGGGCGGCTTACAACTCGTGGGAGGGAGTGCAAGACAAACATAAAATTTGTGAATATAAATAAAATAAAACAGTAAAACACAACATTCATTCAGCATTCGGGTGGGGCGGA
Organism: Thamnophis elegans; assembly: GCF_009769535.1. Classification (NCBI taxonomy): domain Eukaryota; kingdom Metazoa; phylum Chordata; class Lepidosauria; order Squamata; family Natricidae; genus Thamnophis; species Thamnophis elegans. The sequence goes on from NC_045551.1 coordinate 4,253,215, forward strand.
TTAGGATCTTATCCCCAGGCCTGACGGGATAGCCATATCTTGAGGCTGTGCAGAAGGTCTGGACGGTGGTGAGGGTACAAATCTCCAAGGGGAGATCGTTCCAAAGGGTCAGAGCTGCTACTGAGAAGGCTCTCCTCCGCGTAGTCGCCAGTCGGCACTGACTGGCGGATGGAATCGGAGGAGGCCCAATCTGTGCGATCTGATGGGACGGAGGGAGGTAATTGGCAGAAGGCGGTCTCTCAAGTATTCAGATCCACTACCATTAAGGGCTTTATGGTGGCAAGTAGCACCTTGAAGCGCACCCGGAGATCAACAGGTAGCCAGCGCAGCTCGCGGAGGATAGGTGTTAAGTGGGCGAACCGCGGTGCGCCCACAATCACTTGCGCGGCCCGCATTCTGGACTAGTCCTCAGTATGCCTGTATATTCTTTGACTGCTGTCTCATATTATGTTACTATGCTATTTTTCTATTTTGCCTTGGAATAAACCTTGAGTGTTCACATTGTATCAGGGGTGAATTGCTAATCCCGTTCCAACCGGTTTGGTTGGAACGGGGCCGGCGGCGTCCTCGTGCACGCGCGCAGTTCACGCATGCGTCTTAGCGCCTGCGCGATGCTCCAGCTGCTCACGGAGACTCGCGCAGGCGCTGTATGTGCCATGCCCTGCGTGGAAGCGCAGAAGCCTTCAAAGACCGGTAAGGAGTGCGGGCGGGTGGGTGGGCCCTTCACCGTTCCCGGAAGTTACTTACTTCTGGGTTCGCCGACCAACCGGTTCGCAGGGACCGCCGCGAACCAGTTGAAACCCACCCCTGCATTGTATTGTTATTGCATTGAAATACAAAAAAAACCTCTGTGATCCAACTCTCCTGGCCTAAGGACAAAGCAATGCAAACATTTCTTGTTTTAGTACATAAAAATGAGTGATAAGAGGTCATTGAAATCATATGTACCACATGGACAATTATATTTCAAGCTTGCCTTTGAATCCTTGACTCCAGAACCAAAACATCTGGATGCAGTCCAGTAAATATCCACAATATTTTGATTCTACCACTGGAGGAACAAAGGCAAGCAATACAGTGTCACTTCTGTCAGGCAATGTTAGAGGCAAAAGCAAAGGAAACTAAATATGATTGATTTTCTGCAACATCTACACTCGAGGAACTTGGTTAGTGTGCGCAAAGGGCAAAGGAGAATCCACTGGGTAAAAATATCAAGCAGATAATTCCAGAGGTATTCCAGCTTTGCTTCCTTTTGATAACCAAAGGACTTCCCTTAGCATAAAATTTAATTGGATCCTAAGAATATCAGTTGAATTTAACTGGATTCCAGCCATACCATTTCATTTCACTAGCAATAATGTCAACCAAGCCATTTAGTATAATGTCCTCATTAACAAAACTGCAAGCTGGATCACAAATGAAGATTCATTCATGAATGATTGTTGCAATATCAAATGTGTACTAGAATTATGCAAATTCTTTAGAAGTGGTGCTTTGCTAGAAAGACCACCTATGTGTAATAAAAATCTTTAAATAGTTTACTGTTCTGACCCCCCTCGTCCCACACCAACGCACACTCCGAGCCAAAGATAAGTTACGGCATTTAATGAACAGACAGACAAGTCCTTGGCAGCAAACCAGCACAGACAGCTTGGGCAGCAATCCAGCACAGATAAGCCGTGTGCAGCAATCCAGCCTGCCAAGCTCACCATAATGTTCTCCAACATTAGTTCCTGCGTTGACTTCTGCAAAAGGGGCAAGTGCACAGGCATTCCTTTTATAGTCTGGAGAGGAGCCTAATGACCCACCAGCTGAGTGAAATTACCTCCTGTAATTGCGTAATTGTTCCTTACGCCGATTAGCTCTCCGGTGCCAGGCATCTAGGAACAACTCCCTTGGCTCCTCCCCACTGCTGACGTCAGGATCATACTCCTTGTCTCCTCCCCACTGGTCCAAGGCTCAGGCGCCTCCTGGTGGCCAACCAGCCTCTCTGTGCCCTGCTCGGAGTCGGAACCCTGTCCAGGGTCCTCCACATCCTCCAAAGCCGACCTCATAGGGCCCCTCGCTGTCGGAATCTGGTGGCAGCTCCAACGGCTCCTGCTGGGCCACAACAGTTTACTATACTGTGAACTGTACATCCTGCTTGTATGGAAGCAGCCAAGAGCAGTTTATGAAGCAGCTTCCAATTCTTGGGAAAAGACATAGCTGCTTAATGACTTGGAAGAAAGGTACTTTATGCACTCCCCTATAGGGAAACACTGCTTTTGAAACAGTATTTGTAAATTACCATCGGTAAGAACATTCTTACCGATGGTAAGACGGGGTGGCGCAGTGGTTAAATGCAGCACTGCAGGCTACTTCAGCTGACTGCAGTTCTGCAGTTCGGCTGTTCAAATCTCACCGGCTCAGGGTTGACTCAGCCTTCCATCCTTCCGAGGTGGGTAAAATGAGGACCCAGACTGTGGGGGCGATATGCTGACTCTGTAAACCGCTTAGAGAGGGCTGAAAGCCCTATGAAGCGGTATATAAGTCTAACTGCTATTGCTATTGTTATCTGCAGTTCAGCGGTTCTAATCTCACCGGCTCAGGGTTGACTCAGCCTTCCATCCTTCCGAGGTGGGTAAATGAGGACCCGGATGTTGTTGGGGGCAATATGCTGACTCTGTAAACCGCTTAGAGAGGGCTGAAAGCACTATGAAGCGGTATATAAGTCTAACTGCTATGCTATGTTATCTGCAGTTCAGCGGTTCTAATCTCACTGGCTCAGGGTTGACTCAGCCTTCCATCCTTCCGAGGTGGGTAAAATGAGGACCCGGATTGTTGTTGGGGCAATGTGCTGACTCTGTAAACCGCTTAGAGAGGGTTGAAAGCCCTATGAAGCAGTATATAAGTCTAACTGCTATTGCTATTCTGATTCTTTTCAAAACCAACATCTTTTAGGAGGACTCCAATCAACTTGAGACATCAAGAATCAGCTAAACCAAGTGAGACAAACTGAGCTACCATGGACATGCAAATGTTTTTTTTTAAAGGAAAGAAAGAAAAGAAAAGCCATGATGTGCTTGCAAATGAAATGACTTTTACCTCTCTTTATTTGAATTGCAAAACAAGAAAACATATCATTTCTCCCCAATGACTCTTTTCCTTTCTTCTTCTTTTCCAAAAACATTGATTAGCAAAAACAGTCAGGTCAATCCAGCTAAACTTAACTGTTTTTTTTTTTTTTTAAAGAGTTCTTTTGCAAACCAATTTTTAGCATTCCATTGTGCAGCCTAACAGAATGCCGGAATGTTCAATAATATTCAGCTTCCCTTGAGATACGGCAGTTCATGAAAACTAACTAGTGGCCCAGGCTTTAAAAATTATATAGGCTTCTGCTACATTTAACCCTCTCTATGCTCCCGCACTAAGCTCTTTCTATGCCCAACACTAATTTAAACAATATGACTGCATGCAGATCTTCTTCTCCCTGAAACAGAAGTGAGAATGAAGATGGGGAAGGAAAGGGTCCAGGCAGTTTTTCATCCTGGAATCTGAGTCTCCACATAATTCTAACACATGGGCTTTACTTTTCTTGATCTACCATACCTGGTTTTAAAAATCCATATGATGTCAGCAAAGAGAGTAGAAAACTCTTTTAACTCTTTCCGTGGTCATCTGGATTTCTGCAGCCCAAGTGAATCATTTTTTACACATGGACCCAAGGTCACACAAATCATTTGCATCCACACTCAGAATCTCTTCCACTTAAAGGCTACCTCTACTACTCTTTGTTAAGTTGCATTGCATATAACAATGCATTATATTATTAAAGTGCATTGTATCTAACTTTTGTTCTCTTCGCTCAGAGTTTTTAGGTGCTTAAAATACTCTATTGTTCCCTCCTGTGCACAGGTTGAATAACCTAAAATAAAATGATTGTTTTAAACAATCCATACTGTAGCTAAAATTATTGTAGATAATCTACCTTCTTCCTGTACAGAGGAGTATATTCTGGGTTAATGTCCACCTTTGCAATCAATGCAGCCCTAATAAGAAATTACGAAAATGGTGACAAAAGTTTAGCTTGCATAGATTGACACATTTTGCATTTCGGAACTCTGGAGTTTGCAGAGATGCTGAATCAAAACAGACGGAAAATATGAATGTAAGTATAGCTGTGGAGAGTATTTTAATGAGCTGCCATTACAGCTTTTGTTGACCCAATAGCAGAATATAGCTTTAACTTATAAATAAGTAACTATAAGGAAGGAAATTGGAATGGAGCTCAGGTAGAAGTGCCAATTCAGACTATTGCCTTTCCATTTTTTTAAAGCACAGAGCCAATTGCAAATGTTGCCAGGTAAGATGCTTAAAAATGTGGTTTTAATGTGGCATCTTCTTAAATAAGGAGAAACTTTATTTTCCTTCCTGTTTCCCATATTTTCAAAACTTTGTATGAAACTAGAATAAAAATCAGTCATAGTTTCTATCGCCCTTGAGCAGTGTATGGTTGGGAAATAATTCTGGGTGCAAGTATCAGCTAGCTTTCAAAATGAATTCCAATTATGAAATTCATTCCCGTAAGAATCCTCGCGAGTTGCTTTTGAAGACTATCCGGAGCGTGCAGCTTGTTTCAACACGTAGTGGTCTAACAATATTAGGCACTTCTCATTGTGTTCAGTTGTCACCACAGCTACATGAGCTGTACCAGTGATGTGCGGTGAGGTTATGGCTGGTGAGGCAGAAAGAAAGAAAGCAGCTTTTGGCCGCCCTGCCGCTATGTCCGACATAGAGGCGTCTGCCCCTCTACAGGAGGAGGCAAGAGACCACGTGCCTCATCTACATAAGGAATTTTCGGCTTTTAACCCTTGCTTAACTCTGCTCGAGTGATCATGAAGTTTGCAAGTTTGCAAGTTTAATAACATTTATATGCTGCCCAATCCCGTAGGACTCCGGGCGGCTTACAGTACAGAAATAAATAAAAAAAATAAAATACAGAGAAAAAAAATAGATTTAAAAAACAGCACATCCTAAGTTTAAGAATGGATGCCCAAAAACTTGTAACCAAACGACATGCTTGATGAAACGGAGGAGAAAGTTGTTCTTTGTTCTTCTCTTGTTTTGTTTTGTATGCGTTGTTTTGTTTAAAAAGAATAAAAATATATATTGTTTAAAAGAAACCAACTTCCCAGTCCACATAAGGGCTTAACTCTATCTGTGCAAAGGCTTTCCTGGCCACAGACATGAGTTGTGAATCCAAGATCTCCCGATTTGTGCACCCTTCCCAAAGGGATCGATATGGTCACCATTCAGAACTAAGATGGAGTGCGTCCAGATGTTGTTAGCCCAGTGATCACTATATCCTATGAGAGTTGAACTTACCCATTCCCATCCAGAAACCTAGAGTCTACCAATACCTGAGAGACCGCCTCCTGCCAATTACCTCCCATAGACCGATCAGATACGCACAGACTAGGCCTCCTCCGGATCCCATCTGCCAGCCAATGTCGGCTGGCGACTCCCTGGGGGAGAGCCTTCTCTGTTGCAGCTCCAACCCTCTAGAACGAGCTCCCCGTGGAGATCAGGACCCTTACTACTCTCCCGGCCTTCCGCCAAGCCACAAAGATCTGGATGCTCCGGCAGGCTGGGGGGCTGTTGAATAGCAGCCCCACTGTAACTATGAATGTTGTGTATTTTACATGTTGTTTGTCTATTTGTCTATTTATCCCCTTCCCTTGTTTATTGTAAGCCGCCCGGAGTCCTTCGGGATGTGGGCGGCATACAAGACCAATAAAATACAAAATACAAATAAAATACAAATGCTGAGACAAGACCTGGAAGGCATCACCTGATTCGCAACGGTTAAACTGTACAGCTGGGTATTCATCAGCATGCCAAAGATGTTGACCCCAAGGACCTCATCCAGTGGCCTCATATAAACAGGAAATGCGAGTGCATTCTACCCCACATGCATTTGTCTTCCTCCCACCCTCCCCTTCTAAACTGAGTAAACCCAGAAAACGAGATAGAAGAATCACCAGAACCCTCCGTTTTAAACACGTTTTTTTAAAGAGACAGAGGCTAGAGGTTCCTCCAGTTACAAAATCTAGATCCTGAGCAAGTAATAACCAATATAATCAATCTGATTAAACAATAATTCCAAGCAGGAAATTCCAACCACTGCCACCAGCTGTCAATTAACTTTACCTTGGCTTGCAAACTCGGGAGTAAGATGCAACTTTGTCCAAGGCCAAATCTATAGAGGAGTCGACCCAAATTAAATGAGAATGTGCAGAACCCCAGCTTACACAGGATGTCCTAACAAATATTGCCAATATCAGAACATGCTGAGGAGGCTCAAGTAACACCAAAGCCTTCTTTCAATCAGCCTTTCAACATTTGAGCTCAATCAACATGTGTTCCCTAATATTTCCCCTCATGATATGTCTCCTTCAGACCCAAAGCACTGGCTCCTTGCCACTTTCAAAGCCTTGATTGAATAGGTCTAAGAATTGACCTCTAGACCAGGGCTGGGGAATTCTAGGACTTGAAGTCCACACATCTTAAAGTTGCAAGCGTTGAGAACACTCTGGCTGGGGAATTCTGGGAGTTGAAGATCACATATCTTAAATTTGCCACGGCTAAGAACCATTGCACTGGGGTCTTTCCCCAACTATCTCTGTCTGATTCCAACAAATCCTCGGTCACATTTTTGCACAATTACATACTTCTTCTCTCAGTTTATATTTTTCTAGTCTTGCATCTTCTGGTTTCTGAAGGGCTTGGAAAAAAAAAGACTAGCAGATAGATCTGAATGTTCTCTCTCTTTTATATCTCACAAGAAGAGCCAAATTTCATGAAATCCCAAGCTCTTCCATGAAAATCCATTAATTTCTAGTGAAAACTTCAGATTTCAACTATCTTATGCACAAGATTCAACTATCTTTGTCTAATCATTTCAGTAAGATTGTCCAAATCACATTTTAAAATATGTTTTAACTGTATATTTTTAATTTCTGGCACATAGGATATTTTATGAGTGGTGCATTATAGCACCTGATGTCATAAAATTCCACCCTATTGCTAGAATTCAGATCAGGATATGTCAAATTTTCCCCCTCCAAGACCAGAATTCAGGAATTCTGATATTCTGTAGTAACACTTTGTGTTAGCGGTTTGAGTAAATATTACCTCTTTGCACAAATACATACCACTAGCACCCAGTCTCAGTTTTTGAAGCAGTTGTGTAAGCAAAGGGCATCGCTATTTAATGCTCAGAAGAATAGAACTTCATGTGTGCTAACACATCTTGTAAATTATCTTTTTTATATTCTCCAGAGCACCTAAAATTTATATCTATAAAGATTCCCCTTTCCTGTTATTGTCTAGTTCCTAATCTCAGGAATGCAGCCATCATTTATTCCAGGACAACATTAATTTAAAAAAAAAATTAATGGCATTCTACAGGGTTTTTTTTTTTTTTTTACTTTTTTGTAAAGTAAAGTTGGAGGAAGAGCTATTGTTGCTCTTTAAGTTTTGGTCATGATGGAAATACTTCGTTTGCTGGCACATTTAACAACTGGACCATCTTACAAGGAATGTCTTTGTCCTTAGATAGCAGCTAGCGATTTACCAGACCTTTCTTTAAAATAATATTAAAAGCTCTTCCCTTTGTAATGACATTTATGTTTATACATAAAGAAACATAATCATGTGGCTTCTTGACAAGGAAGTGATTTCTAAAAACCCAATGTCTTTAACAAGAGGGAGAAAGAGTTATCACCTGGGAGCACATCTTCAATAAAAGTAGGCTTCAGATTTCTGGCCCAAGCTTTTGAGTAATTCCTTCCATATCTAAAACCGGAATAATTGGTCAAGTCGTTATCCTGTAACATAGCTGTTTTTCTCACCAGAACCATTATTTTAAAAAAACCACACCACAAACTAACTTATAGTTAACGTGTCTTAAATTATGGGTGTGTTTCTGCCCCTAGGATCTGGGGATCTGGCAATGTCACCTAAATACTGACAGTTGCTCAAAGAGAAATCTAATTTCTGAGAGAGCCTTCTCTGTGGCTGCTCCGACCCTCTGGAACGAGCTCCCCGTGGGGATTCGAACCCTCACCACCCTCCAGGCCTTCCGCAAAGCCCTTAAAACCTGGCTGTTCCGACAGGCCTGGGGCTAAAGAGTTTTTGGCCCCCTTCTCGAATGGTATGGTTGTTGTGTGTTTTTTAAATTTTGTATTGTTATGCCTCGTCTTTTTTATCCCCCTGTCTGTACCTCCTTCCCTGATTGAATTGTGAGCCGCCCTGAGTCCCCTTCGGGGAAAAGGGCAGCATATAAATGTAATCAATCAATCAATCAATCAATTTAACCCCATATAATTCCCTATCAATCTGGAAGAAAGTTGGATTAAAAAAATGTTATCTTAAACACCACGATGGGACTCCAATGTTTGACCGTTGGGCCCTCTGCTGGTACACATTGCACTGCAATGTGACAGTTTTTCTCAAATATGTTGGTGCCTCTTTTGAGAAAAAAAATGGCAAACAAAGAAAAGAAAAACAAATTTTATTCTGAGGGGAGAACTCTAGGCCATCTAGTGAAAAATAGCTCTAAGCATGCATCCCTATTATTTTATGAATCGTACTAAGAATTTCACCATTCAGTGGCTCCTTTTTTTCTTAAACAGCAAATAGAGTCATAGCTGAAAAGTAATATCTTTTTATCATTCCCACAACTCAAACATATTCCAGATGACTTCATTACAGAATAGCTCAGGAGAAAGAAGAAGCTGGAAGTTCAGATTTTTTTTAAACAGAGATTTTTTTGCATGTGTCTGTAGTAGTTTGTGTGGTTTTATTGCCCTCTGCCCCAGCCCGAGATACAGTCTGCATTCTCTTTCTTTGAAGGCTCATCCAAAGATGTTTGTCAAAAGAAGGAGAAAGTCTTAAAGAAAGGAATAGAAAACAGATGCTATGGAGTGGGAGAGAAAGCAGGAAGAATGCATGAACAGTCGGGTGTAGAAGAAACGCAATGAAGGACAGCTGAAGCATCAGCCTTAACGTTTGATTGTGTCCCACGAACTTTTCATGGGAAATACAATGAGTTTCAGCAGGGGAGCGTTAAAGATCGTGCTTTTGGAGCATATATATAAATCATATCCTGCCTTTTCCAACCTGGAGCCTTCTGGATGACTACAGTTAGAGGTTTTTAGAGTTTTAGAGTTTTATTTCATTTGTATGCCACCCTTTTCCCTAAGGGGACTCAGGGCGGCTCACAACTCAAAGAAGGGAAAGGGGGATACAGACAGTCCCCATGGGCATTAATTGTCTGGCTGAAGGTGAAGGGAGTTATATTGTAAACCATCAGTCCAGGAAATAACAGGTAAGTGAAGGCTTCTGCATGTAAATTAATGGTTATTATTCTGAGGGAAGGGCTACTAAAAAAAGTATTTCATTTACAATAAAAAAAATTATAAAACATTGACTGAAAATATGACATAGCATGCTTGTATACTGAATATAAACTGATTCTTAGGGATATCTTCTCCACAGAGGCCATTTACAGTTAATAAAACCATGTTCTGGAGTCATGAACTCTGTTTTCAAGTCATAATTCAATTCCCAAACAATGCACCTATTTTGGCACATTAATTTGTTGCAGAAGCTACATTCATTTAATTAAGGAAGTCTCTTGAAGTTTCTTCTGGGGGAGTTTCCTTCCAATCGCTATTTTATGAATAGCAATAATTCTGTCTCTATTTTTATAATGTTTATAATGTCTTTTGTAATCTAAATTTGAAGACAACCTGTTCTCATACATCCCTGGTCCTTTTATTTGTTGCATCACACACATACACACATACAGAGAGCATCTAATTTTAATCACACCCCTTCCAAACCCTCTGTTATGGAAAAATAAACGTTTAAAAATGCCCATCTATCTGTACAGGCGTGTCTTTCTAAGTATTTCCCAATTTTAGAGCAAAATACTGCCTTACCTGGATCATGGAAGGGAACCAGTGCAAAGTTGTAAAGTGGCCTCTTGGGTCTCTTCAAAGAGGTTTCCAAAATTTTGGAGGCCCCTTCAATGACCTGAACTAAGTCATCATACATTGAACCAGTCACATCAAAGACGAAAGCCAAGGTAGATGCTCCTTGTGGGATTTCTTCATTGGTGGGCTCAGGTTCTACCACTGCATCTTGGGCGCAGGTAGGCAAGATAAGGACAAGCAAGAGTGATGCGCAGAATCCTACAGCCTGCAGGGAAACATTGTCATGGAAATCCATGGCTTTCCCTCCTTTCTGTGGGACCTCAGCAACATGCTCAACTTTCCACCTCAAGCATCACAAAGGGTCCAGTCCGGTTGTGAAGAATGCATTGGATCAATCTTCTTTTTTCAAAGCAGCAACAGAAGTCCTCTCCCCTCCCCTCTCTTCCTTTCCCCCCACCCCACAAGAACTTTACTTTCCACAGATTCAGGAGAGGCAGAGAAAACACAACTACTTTTGCCTGTGTAAGTTGCCGGCTCTTCTTCCCTTCCCCAGCTTGTAAGCGTTTGGCAGCCTTTCTCTGAGTCGAGAGAGAGAAGGAGTCCCATTCATATCCCCCACGCAGCTGCTGCTACTTCTGTTGCCACCTCTGGATTCTTTGGCAAGAGGCACAGGCTCTCCAAAATTCGGCTGCTATTGGAAGCCTGTGGCTGCAGCGGCTGCTGCTGGTGCTGCGGAGACAATGAGGAGTGGATGCTCAAAACAAACTCGCCTTCTCATTGGCCAACCCCATTTCCCCACCTTTGCCTTTTTTTTGGGGGGGGGGGGTGATCTCTTTAAAAAGGTATTTAAGCTCCCTGGAGTGCCACAAAAACCACTCAAGGCAAAAAACCCTTTCCTAAGCAGTCATAAAACATGGCACATACTTGTCACTCGGTTTGGGAGGAAGTATCAGTCAGAGGAAGGAGGCACCTCTGTTCTTCATTGAAGAAGGTTTAAATATACTTCCATCCAGGGTGGGGGTCTCTCCTTAGCCATATGCTAGCTCCCTCTGCTCCAAGTAATTTGAGCTCTGCTAGGCAGAACAGCCTCTGCAGAGAACTCACACTCCAAAAGGCACAGGCTTTCCTTTTGCAGAACCTACTATGATGTTCCTGAGGCAAAGTAGTTGCAGCTGAGATCAGAAGCCACAGCTGCCCTCCATCATGTTGACTCACTCGTCAGGCAAAATTTTGCCGGCCCAAGATATTCTTTACATTCCTTAAAATTGGTGAACATGAAACAGAGAGCCAAGGAGAAATTTCCCAACAGTGAGAACAATTCACTAGCTTGTCTTCAGTAGTTGTGGGTTCTCCATCACTGATGGAGGCTTTTTAAGAAGAGACTGGACTGTCATTTGTCTGGAAGGGTATAGGGCTTCCTCTTGCATAGGGAGAGATGGACTAGAAGACCTCCAAGATCTCTTCCCGCTCTGTTGTTCTGTTAAATTCAAAGGGGTGGAGTCAAAATGCTTCAAAACATTGGACCTGACATTCTTCAATCATTCATATGCATAATTACACACACACACACCACACCACACCACACCACACACCACAAGTAGTCAGTCTTTGAAAGAAATTGTCCGGACAAAAGCAGTATGAAAAGTTCAGTCATTTGGTACCCAGAGTGGAGTCAGAGGTTCATACAGTGAATTACTCAGAAGCATCTTCAAGTTTAAATGAAGTGATGAGCGCTTCCTTCTCAGAGGAAGAGGAGGAAGGGCTGGACGAGGTGTTCTTGGAATCATGGAAAGCTTGTTTACTCAAGGTCACAGATCTGACTCAGATGTGTATTTCTTTGTCCTACTATTTTGTGTTTGCTGGATTTTCAAAATCCAAAATCTGAGATTACCCCAAAACAATCCACGCAGTTAACGAATATAGTATTCCTGTTCTGCAATGGATAACCAGATAAGTTGTCTTGTCCACAGAAGCATCGTCTTTCACCAAAGAATATCTGCAGAAGGGACAAAGTGGGAACAAGTAGTCCTCACATCTGCAATTGAGCCCAGAATTTATGTTGTTAAGTGAAACAGTGAGTTTTGTCCCATTTTCTGGCCTTTTTTTGCCATAGTGTTTAAAGGAATCACTACAATTGTTCACTTAGTAGCATTTGTTAAGTGAGTTTGGTTTCCCCACTGACTTTTTCAGGTCGCAAAAGGTAATTTACCTGACACTGAGACACTACAATCATCTGTTGCCAAAAGTCTACATTTTTTATCAGATTTTTTTATTATTTTTTCCCTTCTACAACACCTTACAGTCATTACATCAACATTGTTATGTCATCATACCTGTACATGTATATAATATTTCGCTTCTATAGTTACACACCTTTATACACAGTTCTATATATATTTATGTATAGTTTTTTGGCTTAATTAATTTTATTGCTGTTTTGCAGCCATTTGTACCAGTTGTTCCAAATTTCACAATATTCCGACTCTTCTTTATCTTTTAATTTCAGTGTTAATTTGTTCATCTCTGCACAATCCAAAGGTTTTTTTTAATCACTAATTTGTCCGAGGGAGTATTATTTTGTTTCCAGCATTGGGCAAATGCTATTCTAGCTGTCATTAGCAGATGTGTTAATATGTACTTAATTTTCTTTGAATATTTCCCTTTGATTATTCCCAGTAGAAAGATTTCGGGTTTGTATTTTATCTATTCTCCTGTAATTTCTTGTCTGAAAAGGACTACAGATAATTTAGACAAAACTGTTCTCGTTCTCTCGTTCTTTCTCTCTCTCCCTCCCTCCCTCCCTCTTTTTTTTACCTATGGAGAGTCCCTCTCACTCCAATATGATCCATTTGCATTGTTTTTAGCCTTCTACAGCAAGAAGATTCCAGATTATACAAGCTGCTTATAGAACAGTCCATCCACTTTAGATGCTCACAGAGAGAGAGAGAGAGAGAGAGAGAGAGAGAGAGAGAGAGAGAGAGAGAGAGAGAGAGAGAGAGATTGAGATTCATGCAAACGGTGTGTTTGAAGGAGGCAAACTTTGACAGCATGTTCCACTCTCCTTCACTCGGTTAATCATACAAAAGAGAATTCCTAAGCACTGCTTGTTTCATGCTGTCAAATGGTAAGCAGATGTGCAATAGAATGTGTGGTGATGTGGACGAATGATAAATGTGGCTGAATCCTTATAGAGCACCATTGACATGGTGATTGATGACTAACCTCCACAATTAAGACGTGTGCTTAAAATTCAGATGCAAAGGGTTAAACTTTGTGTAATTTTACCTACATGTCTGTCTGAGGTTCTCAAACTCTAAAGCAGCTTTTCAGAGGGAGGGATATCCAGGAGACAGGCTGTTATCTCTTCCATTCTGGCTTCCTAGACCAGTTTTTTGCATGTTGTTTGCCATTATTCCAAGCAAGGTTGGTCCAAAACATTTTTCTAGAAGAGACAAAGGAGGTTGACACCTTTTCCTATTTATATTCCAAAACAGGCTAAACTAGCAGTTGACTTTTTGCATGCATTGGGTTGTGAATGCTTACCAGCACACCTAAGCCAGAAGATTTTTATAATCAGGTTATTAGTAGATCCGGCAGAAGCAAAAAAAAGGCAGGAAATTCAAAAGGCAAAGGTAAGTGACTACCACCAGTGCACCATCTCCATCCAGCATTTTCTGCTTGAGATGTTTGGCTCGCTTGGTCTAATGTTACGGCTGGACATGGTTCTTTTTTATTAAAAAAAAAGGCTCTCCCTTCCAATCCAGTGGTGGGATTCAGCCGGTTTGCACCTATTCGGGAAAACCGGTTGTTAACTTTCTAAGCAGTTCGGAGAACCGGTTGTTGGAAGAAATCTCTTTTTGTTTTTTTTCCACTTTACAGGGCTAATCCTGTAAGGAAGGCAGGAAGGAAGGAAACATTCTGGTGTTGTTTCTAGTCTAATCTTTATTCCCCTGCTTACAGAAACTGCCTCTCCGATTAACCCTTAAGACATTGTCACAGCTAAGGTGAAGCACCCATCGATCTGAGTGACGTTGAGTTGGCCACACCCGCAGTCACGTGACCACCAAGCCACGCCTACCCAGCTGGTCATTAGGACAGAGGAACGGTTGTTAAATTATTTGAATCCCACCACTGTTCCAATCCATTTTATTCTCAGTATAATCCAGGCTTGGAGAACAACTTGTGATATGTTGATTCTGTGCAGGAATGACATTTGTTTCCCAAAATGCATTGGATTCAGGAGTAGGACTTCAAATTCAGCCAGTTTGCACCTATTCGGGAAAACCGGTTGGTAACTTTCTAAGTAGTTCAGAGAACCAGTTGTTGGAAGAAATCTCCTTTTGTTTTTCCCCACTTTGTAGGGCTAATCCTGTAAGGAAGGCAGGAAGGAAACATTCTGGTGTTGTTTCTAGCCTAATCTTTATTGCCCTGCTTACAGAAACTGCCTCTCCAGTTAACCCTTATTACATTGTAACAGCTAAGGCGAAGCGCCCATCGATGGGAGTGACGTTGAGTTGGCCATGCCCACCCAGTCACATGACCACCGAGCCCTGCCTACCCAGCTGGCCATTAGGGCAGAGAACTCGTTAAATTATTTGAATCCCACCACTGCAACTAGGCGAAGATAAAGAACAAATGCGATCATGCCAATACATCCAGCTCGGAGTATCCTGTGTGGCATGGTTTTCAAATAACGGATGTGGCCAAGTGCTGTATTTATGGCTTGTGACAAATTTATGGGTATGACCGCAGAGCTGAATTTATGTTGAATTTTGTTGATGGAGAAAACTTTCCTTATTTGCTGTCAGAGAGAGGGGAGGGGGCGGCAGAGGGAGAGGGAGAGAGAGAGAGGTAATTAGCCACAGCAATCCAGGCTTCATCACATTGTGACTGGAAAATTATTCATGATTGTTAAGATCAAGTTATGAAGGCTTGGGCTGGCTTATAAAAAGCAGATGTTTGCATTCCCTTTTCCTCTCTTTTCATCAAGGACATCATGAGAAGTAAGGGTTTAGCCAGAGCAACACAAAATGGATGCAGTAAAATCCCAGCCATGAAAAACCAGCTTCCTCTGTCATCTGAATGTTCACTGAATCTGTGATGTTCACTGAAATGCTCAAAAACCTGTGAAATAAAAGGTATTGATTCAGAGTATTGGTGTCAGATGCTGCTTCATTTAATAATCAGGAAAGAAACCACTCAACTCCATTTTTTTGAAATTAAGTGTACTTTTACTAATTACAAACGAATAGTAGCAAAGCAAAGCTGAGTCTGGTTAATTGGGTGCGAAAGCAATGAATATCATGTATAGTTGAATCCCCTCCCCTTGGCACCCCAGTCCATAGTCCAATTATAATTCACCCAACTGTCAGGTGGGAGATGTCTTCAAAAAACATCACCAGGGTGGAATGCTGGACAGTTAACCTTGGCGGGAAACTCCCTTCCTCCACATGCGCAATGAGATGGTCAGGACAGCTTCTGGAATATTCCTCCAGCACATAATGATTCCCCTCCCAAATACCATGCCACCCTCTCCGTTTCAATGCCAGCTGAAGCAGCAGCAAAGCAGAGGCTGACAATTGGTCATTTTCCTTCTAACCTTAGCAAATATGCAAATATCCAGCATTTAGTTGAACAGGATCTCTGAATGGATAATTCTTCATTCTGTGATAACAGAACATAGCTAATGGAACATAAAGCTCCAGGCGCTCTTTGACCAATGTTGAAACCATTTCCATTCAGAAATAACATGTCAAGTCTCTCTTTGCTGGATTAGATTTTTCAGAAGAGCCAAAAACTGGACTTAAAATTATTTCATCATACAGGTGATCGATGGAGGCTGAAATGCCTGTACAAAAACAGCAAAACAAATGCAAAAATAAAAAAAGATTGCGCAAGAGGCTGGAAGCAACTCCAGTAAAATCATGAAGATCTACACAGAAATAAATGCTTCTGTAACCAGCCCCACAAAGAGTAGGGATGGAGTAGGGATGCTGCTGTTTCCTTTCATGACGTGAACAACACAGCAGGATTTATCCAAGACTGTGCCTTTCTCACGAAGCTTCTGTGCTGGTAAAGCCATGTCGGCACGTATGCCTGAATATTTGCAACCACAGAAATCCAGGCAATTTCCCGTCCCATAAACAACTGGGTTTTCTCTCACACCTTCATTAATGATCCAGTTCTTTTGCAGCCATTTGGTTTATATGTGTATTTCGAAGTGTGTTTGTTTGATTGTAGCATTAGCATGCTGACATTCTCAGCTACGGAGAGAAATAAAGAGAAGAATTGTCTCATTAAAGCAGTCTAACTTTCCTCTCTCCTCTTCTAGTTGAAGGCCATTCTTCCTTCAGACACTGAAAAGTAGCACTGATATACATATAACATTTCTGACAACTCTGTTATCATTAACCAATTATGGAGGTACCTGATAGGGTAGGGCCCAGGCACTTTTTCACCTGAGGCAGAGTAGTCCATGGCACACATCAGTGGTGGGTTTCAAAAAATTTTGGAACCTCTTCTGTAGGTGTGGCCTGCTTTCCGGGTCCACTGGTGGAACCTCTTCTAACCGGTTCGGTAGATTTGACGAACCGGTTCTACCGAATAGGTGCGAACTGGTAGGAACCCACCTCTGGCACACTTATCAAAGCTTATCAATAATTCGAATACTGAGGGAAGTAAATTGCATAATGTGCACCCTCCATCACTGGCAATAAACATCACAAATCCAGTTAAGATGTCTCCCTTTATGACACCAATAATTTTCAGCCGTCTCACTCTCCTTAATGATGGGCCTCATCCTGACACTCCATACTGTTCTATTTCTAGGAGATGCTGCTACTCCTTATTAACAACTGATCATTAGTCACAGTGGTGGGATTCAAATAATTTAACAACCGGTTCTCTGCCCTAATGGCCAGCTGGGTAGGTGGGACTCAGTGGTCACGTGACTGGGTGGGTGTGGCCAACTCAAGGTCACTCAGGTCGATGGCCGCTTCACCTTAGCTCTTACAATGTAATCAGAGTTAACCGGAGAGGCAGTTTCTGTAAGCAGGTCAACAAAGATGAGGCTAGAAACAACACCGGAATGTTTCCTTCCTGCCTTCCTTACAGGATTAGTCCAGTAAAGTGGGGAAAAACAAAAGGAGATTTCTTCCAACAACTGGTTTTCCAAACTGCCTGGAAAGTTACCAACCGGTTCTCCCGAATAGGTGCGAACCGGCTGAATCCTACCACTGATTAGTCAGTTCCTGTGTGCTAAGTAAAAGAGGAAACAAGCATCCCAAATTTCTTTTCCCCAAGAACTATAATCGTATCTGAATGGCAATATTATAAAAAGCCGAGGTGGCGCAGTGGTTAGAGTGCAGTACTGCAGGCTACGTCAGCTGACTGCTAGTTCGGCAGTTCGGCAGTTCAAATCTCACCGGCTCAGGGTTGACTCAGCCTCCCATCCTTCCGAGGTGGGTAAAATGAGGACCCGGATATGCTGACTCTGTAAACCGCTTAGAGGGGGCTGAAAGCCCTATGAAGCGGTATATAAGTCTAACTGCTATTGCTATATGTCCATCATCCCTCCCCCTTCCCCCTCCCCCTCCTCCTCCTTTCTATTTGCATCATATAAATTTAGACCAAATATTAGAACATCTGCCACAAGAATACTGAAGAAATCAGAAGCAGGAAAGGAAAACACGTAAGGAAATCAGGAAAAATCCAGCAATGTTTCAGGGATTTGATAAACATGTATTGGATGGTTTAGGTGTAGTACGCTTTCCTTCAATGCAAGGAAGTTGAAATATTATACTCTTGGGGAAACTTTTCAATGCTGTGTTCTTAGATCTTGAATCATTCCTTCCTCCAATGTGCAATTCCCTTCTAACGTTTCCACAAGCAAAGGGCTCAGAATGCCAAAAGACTGCTTTGGCAGCAGGGATATTGCAATGCTAGAATATTAGTAATAAATATTGCACTGGAGTTGATGAGTCTCCATTAGAACAAGCTCATTTTTGTATCCTCATATATATGTATGGATGGTGTAAAATGAAAAATTAGACTTTTCCGGTGGCAAAATATTCCACTTTGCATGCCCGCCCCCTCCCAAGGATTTATTTTTACTGTTTTCCATTCCCCCTTCTCTTTGACACATAAGTTTTACATTAATATCACTGCAATTTACATCTGCAACACTTAGGGAAATATTGCCACGTGTACAGTAAAAGTAGCACCTATATTAGCTCAAATGCAATTGTTCCAATTTTGAAATTGGTTTGCATTCCTGTACTACATTTTACAAAATACATGTGATTTCTTGAGAGCCCATTTGATGTTATCAATGGGATATAACCAGGCAGATCTACTGGTTAAGGCACCAGGTTTGAAACTGGGAGTCTATGAATTGGACTAGAAGTTGGACTAGAGAATCCAAGGTCCCTACCAACTCTGCTATTGTATTGAATTGTATTAATTCTAGTCCTGTCTTAGATGTGAAAGCCAGTTGGGTTAGTTTGGGCCAGTCCAGAGGTGGGTTCCTACCAGTTCGTACCTATTCGGTAGAACCGGCTCATCAAATCTACCGGACTGGTTAGAAGAGGTTCCACCAGTGGATCCGGAAAGCAGGCCACACCTACAGAAGAGGTTCCAAAAATTTTTGAAACCCACCACTGCTAAAGGGTTAGGGGTGCAAGGATCTTGTAACTTGACAGCTTTAAGACTTGCATGCTTCAATGCCAGAGTTCCTGAGCCAACGTGACTGGAGGAGGAATTCTGGGAGTTGAAGTCCACAAGTCTTAAAACTGTCAGGTTTGAAGACCCCTTGTTTTTTTTTCTAAAGGGTTAGGGGTACAAAGGTCTTGTAACTTGACAGCTTTAAGACTTGCATGCTTCAAATGCCAGAGTTTCTGAATAGCTACTTGGACCGACCTAAGTACTAATTCATAATTTCATATCTGGTCACATCGGTGGCAAGCCGCTCCCACAAAGGGGGCCACACCCACAGAGTAGTTTCAAACAATTTTTGAAACCCACCACTGGGCCAGTCGCTCTCTTTCTCTCTCTCAGCCAAACACACCTCACAGGGTGTTTGTTGTGGGGGGAAATGGGAGGAAGCAGGAGTATTAGGTATGTTTGCCGATTTGAATTTTTAATAAAAATAATACAGATGGGATATAGATAAATAAAATATAAATATTTACACAGACATGCAGCAGTTCATCCTTTGCTGAATGAGCAGTAGATTCAATTGGAAGCTTTAATGATAACATAAGGATATTGTGCCAAATGTTATACCCTTATGGAGAACTCACACCAGAGGTGGGTTCCTACCAGTTCGCACCTATTCGGTTCGTCAAATCTACCGAACCGGTTAGAAGAGGTTCCACCAGTGGACCCGGAAACCAGGCCACATCTACAGAAGAGGGTCCAAGTTTTTTTGAAACCCACCACTGGTCCTTGGATAGGATTATTCTACACTATCATGCTCCTATTTATAAAACTCAGGGCCTCTGTGAAAGGTAAGGATGACTACTGCGTTTGTGGTGCAATCAGAACATTGCGTGTGTTGAAGTTGTTTTAACGCAAACCAAAGATGCCTTTTAAAAAACAAGTTTGCATCCTATTCTTATGTATGCCAGTGCTGTGTGTGGGGTAATTTAAGGTGGTTCTGACAAGTGTCGTCGGCATCTTCATATCTGGTCACATGGGCGGCAAGCCACTCCCATCCGGTCACATGGGCGGCAAGCCACTCCCACAAAGGAGGCCACACCCACAGAGTAGGTTCGAACAATTTTTGAAACCCACCACTGACTCACACATTCCCAATATATATTCTGTCAAGCAAAGTATAGACAGTGCCAATATCTTTAGGAAGGAGTGATGCAGTTTGTCACCTAGTGCCTCTGGAGACTAAAAAAAGGGGGGCTTATTCATTTTAAAATGAGACAGAAGTCTCTGAGTATAGACTGAAAACGAAATAGAATGCACCATCTCCAGAAATCTATGAAAAAAGTGCAAGTGAATTGACAAAACAAAGGAAACATTGGTTTAAAGACTATTTCTACAGTAGTAGATAACAAGTTTAGCATGAAGGTTAAGTTTGCATTATAACCTTTGCTAAATCAAAGATTTTTTAAATTCTCTGTATAATTTAGGAAATTGAGTTTTTAATGCCAACATTGAGGGTTCAGGCACGTTCCCAAGGATCTAATCTTTGTCTTCTCTTTAACATTTTCTGATTATAATGATTCTCTCTTCTCTTTACTTGGACTTTGAGATGGATAGAGAGATCCTATTTTTAGCCGACCATTGCCATCCTGTGGTTTATTCAGAGCATAACATTCTTGCATTTCATTTTTTTAAAAATGTGCATCGTTCTCTAATCATCAGAGTAGCTCTGCAACTTGATTTTTTCCCACTGCTGAATATTTGCATGTCAATATTTAAAATTAAAGTTCTGTTTACGTTTTCTCTTTTTTTAAAAAAAAATGATCTTATTTATTCCCAGTAAGATTTGCTTTTCCTCCAAATTGATACATTTTTATTCCACTCATCTAGAAAAAAAAGAAGAACAAGAAGCAATGGGTGGAAACTAATCGAGGAGAGAAGCAACTTAGAACTGAGGAGAAATTTCCTGACAGTTAGAACAATTAATCAGTAGAACAAGCTTGCCTCCAGAAGTTGTGAATGCGCCAACACTGAAAGTCTTTAAGAAGATGTTGGATAGCCATTTGTCTGAAACGGTATAGGGTTTCTTGCCTAGGCAGGGGGTTGGACTAGAAGACCTCCAAGGTCCCTTCCAACTCTGCTATTGTATTATTGTATTATTGTTTGTATTATTGTATTATTGTTTGTATTATTGTATTATTGTATTATTGTTTGTATTATTGTATTGTTGTACTGTTGTATTGTTGTATTGTTCTGTTGTTCTGTTGTTCTGTTGTTCTGTTGTTCTGTTGTTCTGTTGTTCTGTTGTTCTGTTGTTCTGTTGTATTGTTGCATTGTTGTAATCTCTCCTATAGGAAATATTCAATATTTAAATATTTAAATCTTTTACTACAGAAAGGCAGGAGAGGTTATAAGTGTCTTATGTCTTATGTTTAACATACTCTAAGGCAGGGGGGTCAAACTCAAGGCCCAGGGGCTGGATCCGGCCTGTGGGGCCACCCTGGAAACAGCAAAGGACTGGCCGGCAGTGCCTCTGTCAGTAAAAATGGAGTTCAGGAGGACTGAAAACAGCCCCCCTGAGCTCCATTTTCACTGCCAGAGGGTTCCAGGAGGCCGTCACAGCCGAAAATGGAGCACGGGAGCCCATTTTCACCGGTAGAGTGCTCCGGCCACCATAGGTGCCCCTAACATGAGTGATGTTGAGCTGGCCACCCCCACCCTGGCCACCCCCACCTCATCCCCTTGAGGTCAAACACAACCCTGACAATCATTATTGTATTAGGGATTTAAAATAGAAAAAAAATAGTAAGTTGATTTGTCTGACTACCTTCCACCAACAAAACAAATCTGAATAGATACTAAGAATAATTTCTAAATTCTATCACCCTCTGCTGGTAATTTAGAAAAAAATATTTAAAATATTTTTTTTAGTTTAACAGTGATAAATTAAGGATTAACATTTCACCATGATTCCAGTAGGAGTAACTTGTTCCACTGATTTCAAAGGATCTCACTGCGATTCATTCACGATCCCTTTGAAATCAGTGGAGCCAGTTACTCCTACTGATTTGAAAAGAACTAAATATGGAGTCGATTTCCCTTTCCCCCCACCCCCTACAATTAATTATACTAACGTTAAATTGTTGGAAGATTCAGTTCCAAGTCCGCCATTAAACCATCTTTCCAAGCAGCCTCCAAGTTCTCCGGTGTTTTTTTCCCCACTTGGAGCTGAACCCAAAAGGACATTTCTTTCAACACTACAAAGTACAATTTGAAATTTTCAGGAGTAATTATTAATATTACAGGTACAACAACGAAGTGCTGTAATGTTCTTTGCATTTTTCTTCACCTCTTGCTGTTTATTAAAAACAGTCACAACTTTGCAAGTTCACACAATATGCACAGCTAATTTAATTTTACCAACACTGTTATAGTCAAGAGATCTTTCTCCACGTTGGTTTTGTTAAAACTCTGCTTCCAATTATACTGAGATGATTTTTATCTTCTTCCTTTGAATAAAAGTAATTCAGGGATGTGTTTATTTTCTTTTGTCTAAGATTTTAGCCAACTGATTTCAACAGCCCGGGACATTACAGTCCAGATTCTTGGTGATTAACAAGATTATGTTTACCTTTAAAAGAGAATAGTTGTTTGAGTATATGGGCCTTTTCATTCAACAACACTGTGTGGATAATGATAGTTGGCCACTTGAAAAGAAAAATGTCACTTTCCTACTGCTGCGTTTGAAATGAAATCACAGCACAGAAGAAAGATGTCTTTCACGCTTTCATAAATTCATCCCAGACTTTGGAGGGGATTATTATTGCTTGCTGCTTCCCTCGCTTCCCATTTCCTCCAAACCAAAATAGTCTAGCCTTAATTTTGGAAAGAATAATAGGTCTGATAATTCTTCCTCTTGTAAGATGATTCATCAAAGTCTCCCCAAAGCATAAAAAGACGAGGCTCCCAAATTCTTGTTATACAGAGCCATTTCCTGCAGCTTCAGCTGGAAGTCTTGAAGGGAATGTCTTGCTAAAATATTTGGCCTTCTTGTCTTGATCTCAAACCGAACACAGCAGCAGGCTGATCTTCCATCAGTCACTACAGAATAGACTTGCTTTTATTATTTTAATTCATTCTTCTGAAGTCTTTTAAACCCATTCATCAGCGGTGCAGGGCTCCCTGGCTTACATTAAGAGATCTCATGGTTTATCAAAAAAAAAAATCCACTTCAAAGTTTACGATAAGAGTTGCTTGGAAAGGGTGTCTTTCAAAGTGCCTTTTTCATTCAGCTCGGCTGTCAGTTTTGATGTTCTGCAAGGCTGTAAGTTAACACGCTGTGTTTCGTTGTAATTTTCAAAAACGCACACCACAGGTAGGAAAAAATCAATTACATTACAAAAGCTCCTCTACTACACAATCTTTCATAAGATGAAAAGGCACCAATAGTAGAAAGACATGCTCTGTAAGGATGGGATGGGATGGGTAGAGTAGGGTAGGGTAGGGTAAGATGATGAATGTTGATTTTATTTATATGCCGCCCTTTTCCCCCGAAGGGGACTCAGGGCGGCTCACAACTCAACCAGGGAAGGGGGATACAAACAAGAATTTAAAACTACATAAAAAACAATACATGATTAAAAACACAACATTCGTACCAATTTGAGACGGGGGCAACAGTTCTTTAGCCCCAGGCCTGTCGGAACAGCCAGGTTTTGAGGGCTTTGCGGAAGGCCTGGAGGGTGGTGAGGGTTCAAATCTCCACGGGGAGTTCGTTCCAGAGGGTCGGAGCAGCCACTACTCTCCTCTGAGTAGTCGCCAGTCGGCCGGCGGATGGAATTCGGAGGAGGCCTAATCTGTGGGATCTAATCGGTCTAGTGGAGGTAATTGGCAGCAGGCGGTCTCTCAAGTACCCAGGTCCAATACCATGAAGGGCTTTATAAGATATGGTACGGTAGGACAGGGCAGCATAACACAGCACAGCACAGGATCATAGCATATCATAGGACTACAAGGGATGTTGGAGGTCTTCTAGTCAAACCCCTGCCCACAGCAGGAGGCCTTCAGGGACGTGCAGTCAGGGGAAGCAAGGGAGGCACTTTCATCATGAAAAGAAAAAAAATGTAAAAGGAAAAAGGCAGAGGTAGTTGCTGTCAGAGTCACAGTGGATGACTCTGCTTAGTGCTTAACTGCAGGAGGAGGCGAGAGAACCACGTGCCTCCTTTACTCTATCTTTATGATCACTTAAGCAGAGTTAAGCAAGGGTTAAAAGGTGAAAAATTCCGTATGCAAAGGAGGCACATGGTTCTCTCGCCTCCTGTAGAGGGCGTTTTTTAGAGGCTTTTTAGAGTTCTCTGGGAGCAATTAGCTCAGTCTGACCTCAGAGCTCTTGCCTTTCTCCTTTTACATTTTTTTTTATTATTTTCATGATGGCAGGCAAGAGCAGAGTTGAAATCCTCTCTGAAACAGCTGGAAAAGGTGCGTGTGTGGGGAGGGAGAAGGAATTCAAAAAGGTTTGAATACATGCAAAGCCACGTTGCCTTTTCAAACACACATACACACACACACACACACACACACACACACACACACACAGCTGGATAAAAGTATATAAGCCCAGCTTCACTGATTACAAGTTTGAAAAGGCAACGTGGCTCAACTTGCAATCAAAGGCTCGGATCGGAAGGCAGCAGGGGACTGGGGGCGGGGTATGGCAGAGGAGCTGCTTTCAAGCTATTGGAAAATATATCCAATCCAACTTCTGTGTTTGTGTTTGTTTGAGAGTGAGTGAGAGAGGGATCCAACTTCTCTGTGTGCGTGTGTCTGTTTGAGAGAGGGGGGAGGGAGGGAGAGAGGGAGGAAGAAGGGAGAGGGAGAAGAAAAAGAATGAAGGAAAACTTATTTTGCAAGGGGGAAATGCTGTCACTTTAAATTGGAACTGAGCATGCCTGGCTGTGGAATTCTGGGAGATGAAGTCCACAAGTCTAAAAAAATTGGAAACCCCTGTGTCAGTGCCTCACCAGCCATAAACCTCACCGCACATCACTGGAGACCTTATATCATCCCAGGAAAATGATTGTCCAATCTTTTCTTGAAAATCTCCAGTGATAGAGCGCCAGGAGCACCCACTGTTCCATTGATTAATTATGTCAGATAATTTCTTCTTAGTTCCAGGTCGGATCTCTCTTTGACAAGCTTCCACCCATTGCTTCTTGCCCTACTCTCAGAAGCTTGGGAAAATAAGTTGACCGCTCCTGTCTCTGGCAGCTCCACATGTACCAAAAAAAAAAACCCAGATATCGTATCCCCTCCCCTCTAATTCTTCTCTTTGTTACCCTAGACATTCCCTTAACCATTCCTTGTACGATTTATCCTTCACACTCTTTATCACCTTCGTTGCTCTTTGATGGATTCGGAGTCCAGACATCACAGGGTTCATTCCAAAATGTCTCTCTCCCTTCGCAGGGTTTATTCTTTTTTTTTTTACACAGTTTTTACAAGCAAAGCAAGAGCATAGATAGCAACAGCATCATAATTGGCACATTCTCCTTGTCAATCTCTAAGAACATCCCACCCAGGGTGGAATCTCACATAACTCAATAGTTTCTGGTAGTGCCTGGTCCTGCTAATTAGGTGAGCGCATAGGAATCTGAGGTAACCAGCCACTGAGATCATGGCAGTGTGCTGCGCCATGGCACGACAAAACCACGCTCCACTAAAGCGCGCCCAATTAAACCGCATCGCTGACGTCATCAACAGGGCGACAACAGCGACCGCGGAGAAAAAAGGGTGCTTTAAATAGCGCTTTGAAAGCAAGCCGATTCAAGTTAAGGTAAGGGTTAGGTTTAGGGTTAGGTTTAGGGTTAGGTTAAGGGTTAGAGTTAGGTTTAGGGTTAGGTTAAGGGTTAGGATTAGGTTTAGCGTTAGGTTAAGGGTTAGGTTTAGGGTTAGGGTTAGGTTTAGGGTTAGGTTAAGGGTTAGGGTTAGGGTTAGGTTTAGGATTAGGTTTAGGGGGGTTAGGTTTAGGTTTAGGGGTTAATTTTAGCTTTAGCATTTACAGCGTGCTTTTTTCGTCACGCTGTGATGACGTCAGCTACGCGGTTTTGTCGAGCGCGCTTTAGTCGAACGCGGTTTTGTGGTGGAACCGTGCTGCGCATGTCTTTATGTAACCTTTCCTCCATTCCTACAGCTCTTCTCTGCACTCTTTCTAGGGTCTCAGCATCTTTTCTTTCTGAGGAATAGCTCTGATATTTCCACACTGCAGATTTTCAACAAAGCTTCCTTTGATTTGACCAGGATGGTGGTTTGATGGTCTGTCTGAAACACACTTACCACAGCCTCTGCTTGAGGGTGTTGTTTTTTTTACACATCCACACAATGGTCATACTGTTTTTCCTATTTCTTGGACTAGAAAGGGAAAGGGACACATTTCTTGTCAATTTCAACTGGAGAAAAGTAGAAAATTCCATCAATGAACTTGTAAAAGAAAAGAGCTTTCACTATTCCACGGATGAATATGGAAAAACTAATGGCAGTGCAAGAGCAGAGATCAGGGACTCCAGCATGCAAAATGAAAAACACAACTTTTGAAGTGGCATCGATTAACACAAGCAGAGATTGCTATTAGCTGCTGGCCAGAGTGTGGTGATGAATGATGGAATCTTCCCAAAATTACAAGTGCCATGAGCTCATACTGGGGCAAGATGGAAGGAGAGATCTGGCCTTAGTCTGATTCTGGACTAGGGCACTTAAAGAACAATACAGACTAAGAAAATATGTCTTTATTTTTTTTAATTTATTTTATTTTTATTAAAGATTTAATGGTAGACAGGATCACATGGCTTGAGCCCTGAACAGGATCACATGGCTTGAGCTCCTGAGCCTAATCACATGGCTTGACTTCCTGAACAGAAAAGGGCAGAGATGCTGAGAGTCCCCGGATTTATGCCCTCTCCTGGGCTTTGAACTTCCTGGGTCCTACAAAGAGTATCCTGATTGGTTGCTGTCAGAGGTCATAGCTAGCTTTGTAGATTATGTGCTAAGTTTGGTTGAAACTTGGTGGGTGGTGAAATGAAGGGCAATGAGACACGGTAGATCTTGGTTATGTAGAATAGGCTGGCTCAGGCCTTAATGGTCCATTGAAAAAGATGGGGGGAGCTATTAAGAGTGAGTCTGTTTCCTGCCTAAAACATGTTTCTCTAGCTCAGGCCTTAAATGGCCCATTGACAAAGGTGGGGGCTATTAAGGGTGAGTCTGTTTCCTGCCTAAAACATGTTTCTCTGGCTCAGGCCTTAATGGTCCATTGACAAAGGTGGAGGAATATTAAGAGTGAGTCTGTTTCCTGCCTAAAACATGTTTCTCTTGCTCAGGCCTTAAATGGCCCATTGACAAAGGTGGGAGGGGGTGAATTTCTGCCTCTCTGAGTTTCTACTTCTCTTTTTAGGGGAAATGTTCTGCCCTTTTAATATTTTATAATATACTTCATTTTTTTCTAGGAGAGGGGTGAGTGCTAACTTCCTACAGAAGAACACACGAAGATCATGAAGAGCCAAGTGCCTGTAAAAGTTGACCTTACCCAAATTATTTTTTTAAAATTTTTTTTATTGTTTTTATTAAAGGAAAACACACACACAAAAAAAACATTTTTCATTACATCTTGCAGAAAGCGTATCCATTGGCTACAAGTACATTTCGTGCGTTTCTTCCACTATCACATAAATTTCATTCAGTTTAAATTGTACATTTTAGAATTTATATATTTTACTATCACTGTACCGCCATTTTCATTTAATAGGGTTTTAAGGACACAGCCACCTACTGGCATTTTTTTTCCCCAGTCTCAATGAATCTGCCGTAACTTTACATCTTTATAGCTTATTCTAGAAAAAAGTTGGTTAAAAAGATATCTAACATTCCCTCTCCCTTTTTTTATCCTCCAAACTCACAAATTGACGCTTCTGTCCATTTTACTTTTACTAGTACATCACACCTGCTTATATTATTAAATATTAACATTTCTTTGTTATTACTGTAGTTAGCTAAAGATTATTTATTTTTCTCACCTCACCTCTCCAACCTTACCCAAATTATTTAATCTTTTAGGAGAATGTGTGTGTTTCCCCCCCACACTCTTCCTCAATGAATGAAAGCATTAAGTTTAAGCTTTAGCAATAGCAATAGCAGTTAGACTTATATACCGCTTCATAGGGCTTTCAGCCCTCTCAAAGCAGTTTACAGAGTCAGCATATTGCCCCCACAGTCTGGGTCCTTATGTTACCCACCTCGGAAGGATGGAAGGCTGAGTCAACCCTGAGCCGGTGAGATTTGAACCGTCGAACTGCAGAACTAGCAGTCAGCTGAAGTAGCCTGCAGTACTGCACTCTAACCACTGCGCCACCTCGGCTTTACTTGTTGTGACAAGAAAGGGAGATTTATTTTTGCCCCGAGCTGGCTTGCAGCCTTCAAAGTCTGCCAATTTCGTTTCAGTTGAAATCAATGAACTCTCAGATCTCTAGGAAATAGATCCTCTAAACTCTAGGAAATGGTTTTGGGGCCAGATCTAGCGGGAAAGTGTTTATGACAGTCAAATCATGCTTATTGCCTTGCTATAATGGACATGTGGCTGATCATGTTGGAATAGACAGCTGGATTAAGTAGAACCAATTCAGTGTGGCTTATTTTATGTTCTCAGCAGCCAGTGGTGGGATTCAAATAATTTAACAACCGGTTCTCGGCCCTAATGACTATCTGGGTAGGTGGAGCTCGGTGGTCATGTGACTGGGTGGGCGTGGCCAACTCAAGGTCACTCAGGTCGATGGGCGCTTCGCCTTAGCTGTTACAATGTAATAAGGGTTAACCGGAGAGGCAGTTTCTGTAAGCAGGTCAATAAAGATGAGGCTAGAAACAACACTAGAATGTTTCCTTCCTGCCTTCCTTACAGGATTAAAGTGGGAAAAACCAAAAGGAGATTTCTTCCAACAATCGGTTCTTTGAACTACTTAGAAAGTTACCAACCGGTTCTCCCGAATAGGTGCGAACTGGCTGAATCCCACCACTGCCCTAGACTGACCATTAAGCAAAATAAATACTACAAAATAAGGCACCAAGGAAAGGGAAGCATCATAGTAGAAGTCCCCCCCCCTCCCTAGATATCATGCTCTTAATTGTTTCACTCCCATGCTTAACTTTAATTTTTAGGACTTAGTTATTATTAATCCTGTCATTTAATCAACAGAAGCCCCAAGAACAACATAATGGCTAAGGCATTAGAAACCAGGAGACTATGAGTTCCCAATTTAGCACAAGCTAGATGTGTAATCTTGCCCCCCCCTCTCTGTCCTAGAAATCAGGAATGGCCCGTCACTTTTGAAATCTTGCCAAGAAAACTGCAGGGACTACTCCAGGCAGATGTCAGGAATCAACACTGATTCTAAGGCATAAAAGAAAAAGATGTATAAAAATCAGTCCTTTATACGTATCGGCCACCAGATGACACCACAGTCTAAGAGGAATCATCTAAAACCCACCTCCTATGACATTAACCATACACATGAAAATTGGACATTTTCAAAACACAGATGAAGGGCTTGTTATTAAAGGTCAACGCCATTGCCACCTGGGAAGAGTGACCTAGGATTTGAAATCCTTTCTCTGTGGTCAAAGAACATCTGTGCTATGCAGGAGTAAAAATCCCAAAAGCAGCTAGAATATCCATTCTCAAAAATGGAAATATTTGTCAGGTGTATATAATTCAAACTTATGATTCTCCCTCTTCTTCTATTTCATCTTAGAACTTTGATTATGAAAACCTTTATGCCGTTCAAAACAAAATATTTTTCTTCTCAACTTTGTTTCTTGTAGTGCTGTCCGAAGACAGAAGATTCCTACAATTTGATGCATCTTTTTAGAAGAATAACAAAGCCTGAATTTGGTGTACTTCAAAACTGAAGCATTTTCCCCAGTAACGTTTATGAGGGTAGGGAAGAAATACGACTTGGTAGTAAGAGGAGAAAGGGGTAATAGTAAAGGCTCAAAGAGGTAACTATGAAAAGGATGTGGGAGTCTTAGTAGACAACCACTTAAGTATGAGCCAGCAGTGTGCTACAGCTGCCAAAAAGGCCATTGTAGTCCTAGACTGCATCAACAGAGGTTATAGTATCAAGATTACATGAAGTATCAGTACTGCTTTATACCCCTCCGATAAGACCATATTTGGAATACTGCTCTAGTTTTGATCACCAGGATACAAAAAACACGTTGAGAGTCTTAAAAAAAAGTGAAGAGAACATGTCAGCTGTGACTTCATTTAGTAATCAGGAAAGAAACCACTCAACTCCATTTGTTTGAAATCAAGTGTACTTTTACTAATTATAAACAAACAGTAGCAAAGCTAAGCTGAATCTGGTTAATTTGGCGCGAAAGCGAATAATATCATGTATAATTCAATCCCCTCCCCTTGGCACCCCAATCCATAGTCCAATCATAATTCACCCAACTGTCAGGTGGGAGATAACTTCAAAAGACATCACCAGGATGGAATGCTGGACAGTTAACCTTGGCGGGAAACTCCCTTCCTCCACATGCGCAGTAAGATGGTCAGGCCAGCATCTAGAATCTTCCTCCAGCACATCATGATTCCGCTCCCAAATACCATGCCCCCCCCTCTCCTGTTTCAATGGCAGCCGAAGCAGCAGCAAAGCAGAGGCTGACAGAACAGCAATAAAGATGATTAGGGGGCTGGAGACAATACTGTATGATGAACACTTGCAGGAAATGGGAATGTCTAACAAAGATTAGGGGTGACATGATAGCAGCTGTCTTCTAATATTTGTGGGGCTGTCAACCTAGTCCCCAAACCATGATGACAAGACACGATGTAATGCATGGAAGCTTAACAAAGAGTGATTTGTTAAGGAGAAATTTCCTGTCAATAAGAAAAATTAATTCCTGCCTCCAATAGTGGTGGGTGCTCTTATCATTAGAGGTTTTTAAGAGAATAGGACAGCCATTTGTCCAGAATTTTATAGGGTCTCCTGCTTGAGCAGGAAGTTAGACCAGAAGACCTCCAAGGTCCCTTCTGATTCTTATTCTATTTTCCAAAGGGGATTTATTTTATGACTGACTGTGTTAATTCAAAAGCTCAAAAGGCCCTCCGTTTCTCAGAGTACTCCAATCCCACAGCTTTGGGAGAGACGTACTGAATTAATTTATTATAGGACTGTGATTTATTATTTGTTAACCCGAACTCCCAGAAATAGAAACATTAAAAGAGCTTTAATGAAGTCAGTGAGATTTAAGAGTATTCAATGTTTACTTCTAAAATATTTCTTTTTTTTTTGCAAGAAATTTTTATTTTTATTAAACAAACAATGCACACACAAACACATACACACACAAATCATCATCACATACAGCATGTCATTTGGTTACAAGTGTTTTTGCATCCATATTCTCAAATAGCATTTACAATCACAGATTTTTCATCTAGTGTAACTAAATACCTCACTTTCATTGTACAATATATATTCAATTACAATTAGTATTATTATTTTTTCCCAATAAACCTAATTCCCTTACATTCTTGATTGTCTATTTAATAACAGTATACCTTTATATAATCACAGATCCCAATATGAAAGAGATTTACCAACCATTTATATTTGTATATCACTATTTTCAATTATGCATAATTCCACCAATCAACTATCGGGTATGCTTATGTTCATTATTATCCTTGTACATCATACATTCAAACAGAAATCTTATTCCTTCATTTTTCAACAAAATATTCTAAATAGTCACTACATATATACACCAATTTTTAATTACTTCCTTATTAAAATTATTTATCAAAAAACAAGATATCTTTGTAATATATTCTTAGGGTTATACGTTATATCATCAATCCTTTATCAAGTATACATAAAATCATTGTTATCCTTCTCCTTATCTAAAATATTTCTTGTTTCCTTCATGTCTGTTCCTTCACTTTACCCTATATTAGAATTTTGGTGATTTCAGGGCAGAGGTGGGTTCCTACCAGTTCGCACCTATTTGGTAGAACCGGTTCGTCAAATCTACCAAACCAGTTAGAAGAGGTTCCACCAGTGGACCCGGAAAGCAGGCCACACCTACAGAAGAGCTTCCAAAAATTTTTGAAACCCACCACTGTAATGTCCCGCAGTTATCTACGCATTAATAATGATCTAGTAATATTTCCTTATACGTTTTAGGGACCTTTCCTTACATAATTGGTGTTTTCTTTCATACTTTTGGATTTCTAATTTCTGTTTCCATTAGTTGGCAATTGCTAAAACCAATCCCACATGAAAAAGTATTCAAAGCCTTCTTGATTTTAATTGTCATTGTATTTATTCCTGCCCATTGTAATATTTATTCATTTACATATCTCTGTCTTTCCACTGTTGTGCAAACACAATTCCAGCAGCTGCTAACATGTGTAAAATTAAATATATATTATACTCCCTTTCAAATAGCCAACAAAATAGTTCTGGTTTTAATTCCATATCTTGCTTTACGATTGTTTCTAACCACTAACTTCTGAATAGCTACTTGGACCGACCTAAGTACTAATTCATAATTTCATATCCGGTCACATGGGCGGCAAGCCACTCCCATCTGGTCACGTGGGCAGCAAGCCACTCCCATCTGGTCACATGGGTGGCAAGCCACTCCCACAAAGGAGGCCACACCCACAGAGTAGGTTCCAACAATTTTTGAAACCCACCACTGTTTCAGGGCCAATAGAATCCACATCCCAAGACATCTGTTCTTCGTTCTTTTTAACTAGGTCTTTCTCTCCTTTGGGGGGAAAAAATCATTTACATTTCAAAGTTGTGTTTATGACTTGCAACCATTTCCCAGCAGCTTATATACACTCATAGAGGTCCAGAGAAAATCCATTACTTTTGCCTCACTAAAATATGAAGCTTCCCCTCCCACAAACAAACTTCGAACTCCAGCTAAACATTGCAGCTTTCCTGTACTAAATAGGCTTCTGGTTTTGCACCATCTGAGTGCTACATATAGTTTTCATGACAACAGACAACAAACAAAATCCAAGAACAAAAAAGCCTTCTCGTTTTTTCCCTCAAACTCTGAACTGAAAAGATTGCTTTTATAACAAAGCCATTTATTGATATGCAATGTACCAGAAAGATCGACTTTGTGTGCAGGTTTTATCCAGCTAATGGAAATGTTCATTCAACAGTTTTACAGAGTTCAATCGTCAACAATCTAAATCGTTTCCAATCTGACCTACCTCTTGGGGCTGATGTACTGGTACATCTGGGAAAGGGGACAGAAAAGCTGAACAATAAATATGGCTAGCAGTATTTTTGCTTTAAAAATGAAATGTGAAACCCAACTTGTAATTGTAATAGAACGCGAGGCTTGCAAATCACTCTCAGTGCAAATGCCAAATTTTATTTTAAAAGGTCGTATCGTATCAGGGTGACTGATAACTCATTGACCCAGGACGAATATTCTTCAGTTGAACTGCTGCCCTGCAACATACTCTTCCCACTTGGCTGAAGCACAGTAATTTATTTTTAGTCCTTCTGCTGTTAAAGTTTCCATTCTGCATCGTCCTATTCCATGCAGTCACCTATCATGAGACACAACAATATGGTGTAACGTAACCATGGATCTTCCATCTTGTACACAGCATGATCTTGGCTATCAGCAGGGCCGGATTTAGAATGAAAAGAGGCCCTAGGCTATTCCACTTATGAGGCCCTTTCACCTCCCATTTTTAAGTTTGTAAATTACATGAGAGACAATAAAATACATCATTACTGTGATACATATCAATATATATCAATATATATAGCTGGCCTCCCGACGGAGGGTGGCTCTGCTCTGCGGCAAAGGCAGCGAGGCCAGCCGCCTCCCCTGCTGCGCTCAGCTGCCCGGCTCGGCCCCCTCGCCCTCCCCTGCCTGGCCGCTGGTGGGCTCCGCGTCGACGGAGCGGCTACTGGGAGCGGCCGCGCCTCTCGCCCGACCGCCGGTGCCGGGAACGTGGGCGGGCTCCCCAACTGCCGCGGCGCTGGAACGATCTTAACCAATACATTTTTATGTTTGTTTATTAGTCATATGCGTAGAATTTCTCCTTATTTTCGGTTCAGTGTTTTAGTGTTCACTGTTTTTAGAATAGTGTAATTTTAATTTTGCTAACAATTTGAATGTAGGCCCCTCTTGATCTTGAGGCCTTAGGCTGAAGCCTAGTTAGCCAATAGGAAAATCCAGCCCTGGCTATCAGCTTTCTGTGGAGGACACAATCCACTATGGATGTTTCTTCTAGATTGTAAGAGTTTCCCAGTATTTGTAGCAACTTTCATATAGTGAAAGCCTTTTAATCTGCAAAAGCAATAATTCATTATCCAGTCTTATAGGGTAATCATATAATATCACAGTCCTTCATGCTTCACCTCCCTTTTCCTCCTTCCCTCACTTCTGCCGCTTTGAAATAGAGATAAAACATTTCACACACACACACACGCACACACACACACACACACACACAGAGGGAGGGCGGGAGAGGGAGAGAAATTTTGTTTCTGCAAAGTGTGCTTTTTCGAGTAGGATTTCATCCCCTTAGGACAGTGTTTCTCAACCTTGGCAACTTGAAGATGTCTGGACTTCAACTCCCAGAATTCCCCAGCCAGCGAATGCTGGCTGGGGAATTCTGGGAGTTGAAGTCCGGACATCTTCAAGTTGCCAAGGTTGAGAAACACTGCCTTAGGATTTGTGGAGGATAAAAATCCATGCTTAGGATTTTGCCTGCAATGATCCCCATCATCCTCTGTTGGGGTCCCCGATGTGCACAGAACTGTTTTGAAAGGAAAATAGCACTTGGCTTGCCATTTTGAAATTTAAATTCAAAATTCACCCTCCAGCTTTTCTATTATTGTGTGTTAGAACTGACTTGATTTTTTTTTTAAAAAAAAAAAAAGCAGCCTAGAGCCCTCTGTATATTTTGACTAGAACTTCCCCAATCCCTTATTAGATTATCTGATTAAGGTGATGAGAGTGGACATTCAAATCATCTGAAGGTTATTGCCTTGCCCATTCCTAATTGGAAGCCTTCTATTCTGGAGGCATTTTAAATTAGGGATTGCATCTGGGAGTGTTGGTTTTAGGGGAGTTATACAATGAGTATGTGTGATTAGGATATGGTGGGGTTTTCTTCAGGTTTCATATATCTCTGATATGACTCTGATATGCATATCAATCAACCAGAGGTGGGTTCCTACCAGTTCGCACCAGTTCGGTAGAACCGGTTCGTCAAATCTACCGAAACGGTTAGAAGAGGTTCCACCAGTGGACCCGGAAAGCAGGCCACACCTACAGAAGAGGTTCCAAAAAATTTTGAAACCCACCATTGACACACCACACAGACTCACACAGAGAGAGAAAGAGAAAGAGAAAGAAAAGAAAAAAGAAAAAAAGAAAAAAAGAAAAAAAGAAAGAAAAAGTGAGAGAGAGATGAAAGAAAAAAAGAAAAAGGGACAGAGAGACAAAAGGAAAGAGAGAGAGAGAGAGAGAGAGAGAGAGAGAGAGAGAGAGAAAGAAAGAAAGAAAGAAAGAAAGAAAGAAAGAAAGAAAGAAAGAACACATGGCCAGCAAGCCACTCCCAGCAGGTCACATGGCCAGCAAGCCACTCCCACAAAGGAGGCCACACCCACAGAGGAGGTTCCAAAAATTTTTGAAATCCACCACTGCAATCAACCTTCTATAATCTCAATAAATATATGTTAACAATCATAAATATGAAATGGTTAACCTGTTTTGCCTTTAACAAAAGCATTTTAACTCACAATTGATTCGAGAATGGTTAATTGATTAAAGATCAGCTTATAGTCATATATTTTCCTGAGGTGACATACTGTGTAAAATTACAGGGCAATCCAGTGCAAGAGATGGTAGCAAGAATCAAGGTTGAAAAGAGGGCATTTACCCACAGCTCCTGCTTCACCAATATTTAACAATCTTCTGCTTGGTTCTTTATATACCTCATTTCAATGTGTGGGGTCTTGGAGCTATTTATTCTGAGATGTTCTGGGTCTCTGATTTTCAGATTTCTCAAACTCCCCTCAGCATTCTTGAACTGACTTCAGCTTTTAGCTGGATTCTGACTTGATAAAAGTAATTTTTACATTTTGCACAATTTTTCCCACAGCCCTTTCATCCTGGAATATGGTCATCATTCATAAAATACCAGGGGATTTTCGTGATCATGCAGAGATCTGCGTCAGTAGGTACAACTAACTTCTTAACTAAGAAGAACAACGCTATGGAACGAGCTACCCCCAGAGATCCGGACCCTCCCCACTCTCACGGCCTTCCGAAAGGCTACCAAAACCTGGCTATTCCGGTAGGCCTGGGGCTGTTGACCTCATGTATGAGGTCCAGCCCCGCCTTGATTGAGTGTGTGAAGTGATCTTTTAATCTGTTTTATTCTCCCTATTTTAAATTTTTTATTTTTGGAAATGTATTTCGGTAAGCCGCCCAGAGTCCTTCGGGATTGGGCGGCCTATACATTTATTAAACAGTTAAACAGTTAAACAAATGTGAGGCAGTATTGTGTCAGATTGACAGGACAGTAACCATGAAGCATTTAATTGATTAAAAAATTAAAATTATTCAAGATCATGAACTCTTGTGTTCTAGATCACCACAGGATACATACAGTACAAGGTCTATTTTGCTTTCACATTTGTATCCAACCAAGAAAAAGAACTGTTTAGACAGAATAGCACTGAATTGGCAAAAGAAACACATTGAGTTTGGCAC
This sequence comes from Thamnophis elegans, assembly GCF_009769535.1. Lineage (NCBI taxonomy): Eukaryota > Metazoa > Chordata > Lepidosauria > Squamata > Natricidae > Thamnophis > Thamnophis elegans. The sequence goes on from NC_045551.1 coordinate 4,289,664, forward strand.
ATAGAATGTGCCAAAAATAACTCTATTATTGTATATTGTTATCCAACAACCTCTAAATGATTTTTAATCATTTAAGCATATTGCTCACTACAGCTTCAGATAAAACATGTCAAGATGAATCAGGTAAATTTCCTTCAACTGTTTCCTCTTCTGCTTTATAATTTCAAATTATCCAGTTAAATTACTGTACAGGCATTTTGTTGACAGAGAGAAAAATTACAGAATTTCAAGAGAACCGTTTCTGAAGTTCGGAAATAGAAAAACAAGTTAGATATCGACGTATGAATTCCCAGTGCGCCATGTTGAAATGCCACTCAGCTGTGGAAGAGTACTTCAGTCAATAAACCTACGCACCACAACAAGTCTCAGTAACCTTTGTGCTACAAAAAATAAAAAATAAAGCGAAACATGGGCCTCTTCCACTTCATCCAGTAAAGATGGTTTAAAAATGGACATGAAATATTTAAAACCAGAAATGGGAAAAATGTAAGCAGCATGTGAAATTTAGAAATTGAAGCCTTAGGCTGGTTTGAAACATTTCAAATATTGGAAAACGGAGTTTTAAATTTGCTACGTTATACTGATCCGATTTCTTCATTTCAGCAAGCTGTAGTGGTTGAACTTAAAATATTTAAAACCAGAAATGGGAAAAATGTAAGCAGCATGTGAAATTTAGAAATTGAAATGTTAGGCTGGTTTGAAACATTTCAAATATTGGAAAACGGAGTTTTAAATTTGCTACGTTATACTGATCTGATTTCTTCATTTCAGCAAGCTGTAGTGATTGAACTAATAATACTAGGAACAACTGTACAGTGGAAAGGTCATTTAGTACAACAAGGAAAAGGTTCCCCTTGCTAATCCTTCTCATTTCCATTTCAAAGCTGAAGAGCCAGCGCTGTCCAAAGACATCTCTGTGTCATGTGGCTGCCATGACTAAACACCAAAGGCGCATAGAACACTGTTACCTTCCCACCAAAGGTAGTTCCTATTTTTCTACTTGCATTTTTTACGTGATTTCTAACTGCTAGGTTAGCAGAAGCTGGGACGAGTCACGGGAGCTCACTCCACTATGTGCGCCAGGGATTTGAACTGTCAAACTGCCGACCTTTCTGACTGACAAGCTCAGTGTCTTAGCCACTGAGCCACCGCATCCCATTAGTTCAACAAGAAGGGTATATAAATGCAGTTGAGATAGCATTGACTAAACTTGGCATGATCGTCACAGAAAGATGAATTGAAATAGCCACAAAATTAGTTTGTCTTGAGAAATTTGGAGAAGCTCTCAGATGCTTACGATGTCTGTTTCATAAGTACATAACTCACAATTTCTGATCGCCATCTTCTGATTTGGAGATAGAAATGTTGATATCTAAGAATAGCAATAGCAATAGCAATAGCAGTTAGACTTATATACCACTTCATAGGGCTTTCAGCCCTCTCTAAGCGGTTTACAGAGTCAGCATATTGCCCCCAACAACAATCCGGGTCCCCATTTTACCCACCTCGGAAGGATGGAAGGCTGAGTCAACCCTGAGCCGGTGAGATTTGAACAGCCGAACTGCAGAACTGCAGTCAGCTGAAGTAGCCTTGCAGTGCTGCATTTAACCACTGCGCCACCTCGGCTCTAGAAGGATTAACTTTAGCTGTATTCTACTGTCTTTTGATTGCTACCAACATGTTTTCTACATACTTTGCTCTCTCCCTCAGGGGGAAAAAAAGTGTAGATACTTATGGTTGTTTATGTAATACTTCTCATTTTGCAACCACAAAATGGGTCGCTTGTTTAGCAATAAGCATGCTTCCCCAAAAATGACTCTAGAATGTCTTGTTACCTGAATGGTGCTTGAAATTATAGAATGATATTAGTAGATATTTCACTAACTAAACTGCAGCAAGGGTCACTTGATACATTTTGAGAATTGCCTTCCACTTTGTCAAGATTTTATTCATTTTTTTCCTTCTTCAGATTCCAACTTACCGGGGACATGTGAGTTTTTCCTAAGAATAGCAATACATTTAATTTTCAGAGCTGAAATGCGAAGGGCATGGAATCAGGCATTATTTGCTTATACATTCATCTGACCAGACCTTAATATCATTCTCCACTTCAGGAAATCCACTTATTATTGCGATTTTCCATGTACCGTTTCTATGTTGTGCAAATGTGATATGATTAGTGACTATTCCCTCTTTCCTAATCATTTTTTAATTTCTTTTGATTACCATCTTGCACATATTATGTAACTTAAGAGCTCATCTTCCTTTCCCTGATGTCCCCCAAATTTGTTGAACGACAACTCTGAGAATTCCCAGGGAGTGTAGCCAGCCCATCTAAAAATCACAATGTCTAGGAATAGCAATAGCAATAGCAGTTAGACTTATATACCGCTTCATAGGGCTTTCAGCCCTCTCTAAGCGGTTTACAGAGTCAGCATATTGCCCCCAACAACAATCCGGGTCCTCATTTTATCTACCTCGGAAGGATGGAAGGCTGAGTCAACCCTGAGCCGGTGAGATTTGAACAGCCGAACTGCAGAACTGCAGTCAGCTGAAGTAGCCTGCAGTGCTGCATTTAACCACTGCGCCACCTCGGCTCTAGGAAGGCTAGTTTAAATTCACATTCTCAATGATCATTCCATCCATTAAGATACTCATAGGTCTTTTAATCCTGGTGGTAGCGATTTGCTATTTATGATATAACGACAACCGTAACCAGGATTTAATACAATTCCTGCCTCTTAACTGCAAAGATAACCACACTGAAATCCACAAACTCATATCTAACCTAAAAGGCCATTGTTTGATAGGTATCATCATCATGATCATGCTTTTCTACATTTTCCCTGGTAAAATTTATTCAATTAGACAACTACTTTGGTCTACATACATTACTACTCTTTCATCATGCCAAAATCACTCAGGCTACAACATATTGGGGAGGAAATAAACTAACTAAAGGAAAACTCCAAGCATTTAGCTGGTTTGATTCCCTATTTTCAAATTTGCATTCTTTAAATCTGAATGGATGTCATAGGTCTTCAATGTGAGTTATAGACAGTACCAGGGGTGGGTTTCTCGCCCCGTTCCAACCAGTTCGGTTGGAACGGGGCCGGCGGCGTCCTCGTGCACGCACGCAGTGCACGCATGCGTACTAGCGTCTGTACGATGCTCCAGCTGCTCCTGGAGGATCGTGCAGGCGCTGTATGCATCCTGCGCATGCGTGGAAGCGCAGAACTCGTCAAAACCGGGTAAGGAGCGTGGGCGGGCGGGTGGGCCCTTCGCCATTCCCGGAAGTTACTTACTTCCGGGTTCGCCGACCAACCGGTTCGCGGGGACCGCCGCGAACCGGTTGAAACCCACCCCTGGACAGTACCCAAGGCCAATGGTTATTGAAGACATGATAGTTTTTCATCTTGACAGTCAAAAAAGCTGATAGGCTATCATACCTCCTGTCTTTTCAATAGTTAATGTTTGGTACACAAAGAATTGCTTAAATGAGGATGCCTTCCCAAGAAAAGTGCTTTGTTGCAATAAATTGTACCTCTAGACACAATTGCCTTGAACAAACAATTGTAATAGAGTTCTGTTCGTGCAAGGGGGAAGTACAAGCAGCTGTGGTTAACATGTCTGCTAATGTTATCTCTCCCTCTGTGTGTGTCTGTGTGTGTGTGTATGCGTGCATGTGTGCGTGCACATACCTACATCTGCGTTCATTCAATATAAGCCTTAGGCTAACTTTGAGTGTATGGTTGAAAGGAGAACGAACAACCAGTCGAGCTTGCTTAGAATTTCTCAGGCAGCAAATCTTGTGGATGTGCCTGTTGTTACTGTGTACACAAAGGCACACACCAGCATACACCACAAGAGTGGTGAGATCTGAAAGCACATATTCTGCAGTGCCAAGATTTTGACATGCGAGCATAACTTAGCTTTGACACAGGAAGGAATTAGCTACTTCTGAACACAACTTTAAGCCAAGACACGGATGCAATGGATTTTTATTTTGTTTGCGTGGTAGTAGAAGAATCACCAGTCTTTCTGTTAAAGAGCTAAGTATTTGCATAAATGTAAACAACTGTTAGGAAAGTCTTTTTTTATGGTTCAAAAGTTTTATTTCTTTTAAAACAAACATTTCATCATTCCTCAATCAGTAAGACATCGAAGTACAATTTTTTGTGTATCAAAATAGTTCTAGTTTACCACCAAATTCTTGTCTAACCTAATATATACCCCTCCCTCCCTCCCCCCTCCCCCCCAACCCTCCTCCTCCTCCCCCCCCCCGACTTCCCAGAACCCATACACGGTATGGATTTTTAACAAACACAGTCTAAAATCTATTGAGAAAAAAGAAATAAAGAAATTAATGACATTCTACATTGACCTTAGCTTCTTCTTGCTGAGCTAACTTTAAACAATTTAAATCATTTCTGATCTTAAGCATAGGCTAACTGGAATTTCTTGGTCCCGTATTTATTTTGTATATAGTCAATCCATTTTTTCCAGTCTCGTTTATATCTCTCATTTGAGTGGTCTTTAAGATATGCCTATATTTTAGCCATCTCGGCTAAGTTTGTAACTTTCAATGTCCATTCTTGAGTTGTAGGCAAGTCTTCCTTCTTCCAGTACTGCGCCACCAACAGTCTTGCTGCTGTTATTAGGTGCAGAATCAAGTTAGTCTCTACCACTGTAAAGGAACTGTTAGGAAAGTCTTAAGGACTTGGCTATTGCGGCAGATCTGGGTCAGGATGACCTGCGACCCTGTACTAATATGGACATATTATACCCATGGTATTTATGATGTTTTCCTTCTAGCAAATGTTTAAGATTAAGATTAGTTAAATATTGGTTTTGTTATTAGTTTATTGATTGTCTTGCCTTCTGTTAATGTTAATGTTATCATTAAAAAGAGCCTTTGGAATATGACTCTATTCTTAGGGTTTTAAGGACTGGGGGTAAAGCAGATTGTAAGGTCTCACTTAAAGGAAAACATTGGATGATGAACTATTTGTCTGCAGTTGTTCCTCCACCTCCTGGAGTTTTGGTGAACGTTGTATTTTTATACTATTTTCACTGAGTTGTAATCAATTGGGGGAATCTATAAATAAATATAGTATTGTATATTAGCTAGATGTGACTGACGCATCTTATAAATACAGGTAGTCCTTAATTTACAACAGTTCATTTTAGGGACCTTTGAGACCGCCTGCTGCCACATACCTCCCAGCGGCCAGTAAGATCCCACAGATTGGGCCTCCTTCAGATGCCGTCAGCCAGACAGTGTCGGCTGGCGGGGCCTCGGAGGAGAGCCTTCTCTGTGGCTGCTCTGACTCTTTGGAATCAGCTCCCCCCAGAGATCCGGACCTTACCCACTCTCATGGCCTTCAGGAAAGCTGTAAAAACCTGGCTGTTCCGGCAGGCCTGGGGCTGTTGACCTCACTGTTGAGGTCCAGCCCCGATTAGAATGAATGCATGTGGTGTTGTGATTTTAAACCTACCTACCTTTCTTTCTTTCTTTCTTTCTTTCTTTCTTTCTCTTTTTTGTAAGCTGCCCGGAGTCCTTCGGGATTGGGCAGCATATAAATTTTATAAATAATAATAATAATAACTGTTCAAAGTTACAAGGGCACTGAAAAATGTGACTTATGATCATTTTTCCCAATTGCAATCATTGTAGCATCCCCATGATCACGTGATCAAAATCAAATGCTTGGCAACTGGTTCATATTTATGACCATTGCTGGGTCCCAAGGTCATGTGATCTTCCCACAAGCGAACTCAATGGGAAAGCCAGATTCACTTAACAACCGGGTTACTAACTGCGGTGATTCACTTAACAACTGCGGCCAGGAAAGTCGTAAAATGTGGCACTTGACGACAGAACATTTGGGCTCAGTTGGGGTTGTAAGTTGAGGACTGCGTGTATTGAAACAGAATTTAAAAATGAATGATGCTTTTGCATAAAAGCTAGAGGAAAGTGTGCAAATGCCTCAATGAAATGTAGCATTTGATAGCAATAGCAATAGCAGTTAGACATATAGCGCTTCATAGGGCTTTCAGCCCGCTTTAAGCGGTTTACAGAGTCAGCATATCGCCCCCACAGTCTGGGTCCTCATTTCACCCACCTCGGAAGGATGGAAGGCTGAGTCAACCTTGATCCGGTGAGATTAGAACTGCTGAACTGCAGATAACAATAGCAATAGCAATAGCAGTTAGACTTATATACCGCTTCATAGGGCTTTCAGCCCTCTCTAAGCGGTTTACAGAGTCAGCATATCGCCCCCAACAACAATCCGGGTCCTCATTTCACCCACCTCGGAAGGATGGAAGGCTGAGTCAACCTTGAGCCGGTGAGATTAGAACCGCTGAACTGCAGATAACAGTCAGCTGAAGTGGCTTGCAGTACTGCGCCCTAACCACTGCGCCACCTCGGCTCTAATGGTGTGGTGGCTGGTTTAAGAAGGTTGCCACTCACAAAGACATCCCATGATGGTTTCCTTTGATTATTCGGTCATTAGTATATAAACTGAATCAAAAGTTAGATATAATTATAAATCAGTCTTTGTTGTTTGGTCTTAGACTAGTCTTTATATCCTGACACATGAAAGTCACAACTGTCCTATTGAAATAATCAAGTGAGGAACATGTGAGTCAAAGCAGTTGCCAATTACATTCCAAACTGCACTCTGCCTTCTTTCTATTTATCCCTAAAACTAAGTGGAACAGGAAATCAGCCCAGGCTTCTAACTCAAGAGTTTTTCAAACTATATTCCAAGGATTACTGGGCTTCTGTGAAAATCTGATGGGATTCTATAAGAAACCAAGGGGATACTTTAGATTTTTTTTGTTTTGTTTTAAAATGGATAAGGATAACAATGATTTTATGTATACTTGATAGAGGATTGGTGATATAGCAATAGCAGTTAGACTTATATACCGCTTCATAGGGCTTTCAGCCCTCTCTAAGCGGTTTACAGAGTCAGCATATCGCCCCCACAGTCTGGGTCCTCATTTCACCCACCTCGGAAGGATGGAAGGCTGAGTCAACCTTGAGCCGGTGAGATTTGAACCGCTGAACTGCAGATAACAATAGCAATAGCAATAGCAGTTAGACTTATATACCGCTTCATGGTTTTGCTATCAATACATTTAATGTACATATTGTATTGACAAATACATAAAGCTGTCTGATGTAGTGGTGAAGGCATAATATTAGAAACTAGGAGATGGTGAGTTCTAGTCCTACCTTAGGCACAAAATCAGCTGGATGAACTTGGGCTCATTCTCTCTCTCAGCCCGAGGAAGGTAAGCTACTTCCCAAAAAAAAACATTGAAAAGAAAACTGAAGGGACTAGCCCAGTGATGGGATTCAAATAATTTAACAACTGGTCCTCTGCCCTAATGACCATCTGGGTAGGTGGGGCTCGGTGGTCATGTGACTGGGTGGGCAGGGCCAACTCAATGTCACTCACGTTGATGGGCGCTTCGCCTTAGCTGTTACAATGTAATAAGGGTTAACCGGAGAGGCAGTTTCTGTAAGCAGGGCAATAAAGATTAGGCTAGAAACACCACCAGAATGTTTCCTTCCTGCCTTCCTTACAGGATTAGCCCTGTAAAGTGGAAAAAAACAAAAGGAGATTTCTTCCAACAACCGGTTCTCTGGACCTCTTAGAAAGTTAACAGCCGGTTCTCTCGAATAGGTGCGAACTGGCTGAATCCCACCACTGGATTAGCCAGAAGTCAAGATTGGCTTGAAGGCACCAAAAGAAAAAGAAAAGGGAAATTGGGTTGCACCATTTCAGATGCAAATGTCTGATCACTTCTTTGAACAATCAGTGTCCCTTAGGTAAAAAATGCCCTTGAAAATTTAAAACCAGAAACCAGGCAAGATCATCTAGAAACTCTCGACTTTCCTCTTTGAAAGGACTTTTTAAATGGGGGGGGGGATAATAGTTTCCCCCCTGCATTCTGAAGCAGCATAGTGCATTTTTTACCACTTCCTCTTGTGGTATAAAAACCAAATTAAGGAAATTGAGACTCAAGAAATGTGAATGTATGACATCCTGGTTCTATTTGCAGATTATCTTATGCATTTTATATCAAAACTGTCTTTATGCATCCCCAGAGATTCCAGAATACAGGGGATGGACAGGAGCATGTGATAGTTAGGGATGAATCACATTTAGACAACTGCTTTCTATAGACAGCAGGACAGAAACGTATCCTTCCAGTTAAAATAATTTTATACGATTAATTTCTATTTCTCTCAACACCTCCTCCTTTTTTACTGTTTTTTAGAAGCAGAAGCAGAAGAGAAACAAACAGCAGGAAATAACTTGTGCAGTTCGGCTGACAACTCCCTCCTTCCTATCAGTAGTAATCTGCACTTTGGTTATAGCAAGCATGAGAAATTGGGCATTGCTTTGTAAAAACTGCCTTGAAGCAGTTGTAATTGACACAGCTGGAACGTGCCTCAAGCAAACCACAAGAGTTAGGTAACGTCACAAAAAGGAAAATTAGACATTGTTATTTTCTATGCAAGTTATTTTTTTTTAATACAAGATTCTTCCTTTCTAATACATCTGAGGCTACTAGAGCTTAGCTGCAGAAATCAAGCTGGCCATTAGAGAGCAGCAAAGAGACCTGGAAATCTCAAATACTTTGATGCCATCTAGTGGTGTAAGCAGAGTAATAAAGATGAGGCTAGAAACAACACCAGAATGTTTCCTTCCTTCCTGCCTTCCTTACAGGATTAGCCCTGTAAAGTGCGGAAAAAACAAAAGGAGATTTCTTCCAACAATCGGTTCTCTGAACTGCTTAGAAAGTTAACAACTGGTTCTCCCGAATAGGTGCGAACCGGCTGAATCCCACCACTGGTTTGACTACAATTCTCCTCAGTCAACACATTTATTATTTTTTCTTCTAATTGAAAAAAAATAGTCTAACAAATTCTCCTCTGGTCTTTCCAATATGCTGAGCAGTGGTGGGATTCAGCCTGTTCGGGCTTGTTTGGGCAAACCAGTTGTTAAATGGCTGGCTGTCCCGCCCCTTCCTGTCCCGCTCCTTCCTTCCCTGCCCCTTCCAAGAGTCCCATGTACCCCATTTTGGCTCCCACGTAACTGCAGGGAGGCCTACTAGCCCAAAATGGGGCGTCAGTCCCCCCACAACCCATTGTTGGTCCCAGTGGGGTGCAGGAGGCTGAGTGCTGTCTGTCACTCCCTCTAGCTATGCACACCATGACCTCGCCCAGCCAACCGGTCATTAGGGCAGAGAGCAGTTGTTAAACTATTTGACAACCACTGATGTTAAGGCTAGCCAAATCTTTAACTGCGTCGTTATATATACAGCAGAGAATATTGTGTTCATCTTCTAAACAATGAAAACCACAGAATGACCAGGCAAGTGTACAAACTTCTGCGCATCTTGTTTTGTGGCACATATTTCAACATTGGGACGTAGAGAAATTGGGACATAGAGGAAACACTGTCTAAACCCTACATGTACTATTCAATTGAATTCAATTTACTTGAGAGACCGCCTGCTGCCAATTACCTCCCATAGACCTGTTAGATCGCACAGGGTCGGCCTCCTCTGGGTTCCGTCTACCAGCCAATGCCATCTGGCTACTACCCGGGGGAGGGCCTTCTCTGTTGCAGCTCCGGCCCTTTGGAATGAACTCCCCGCAGGGATTCGGACCCTCACCTCTCTCCAGGCCTTCCGAAAAGCCGTCAAAACCTGGCTTTGCCAGCAGGCCTGGGGTTGATGAGTTCCCTCCCCTCTCGACTTGTATGACTCTTGTGTATTTTAATTATATGTATTGTGTTTGTATCCCTTTTCCCCTTTTGAGTTGTTCGCCGCCCCGAGTCCCTCCCGGAGAAGGGCGGCATACAAATAAATTAAATCTGAAATCTGAATCTGAATTGAAACAAATGTCATCTGCCAAAGTAAAACTTAGTAAGGTTTGTTGTAGAATATAGTTTGAACCCTGCTATTACGCTTCACTCAGTAAATCACATTTAAAAGAAATGACGGCTTAGCAGGACACGCAGCATGAACCCAATTAATGCCTAATAGCCGTGCATATTAACCAGATGTCCTTTTGGTCTACCTCATGAACTCCATAATCTGTAACTCAATTTAAAAATAAAAGATTCGGTTCAGGGCTTATTTCCCTGGCTACAAGCATTAAAGCTAAGCAAATCGGTGTGACGGTTATTCTCGAACTTTGTAGGACCAGAAGCAATGGACAAATGACAATGTGCTAATGCAACTCCTCGGCACATTTTCATATTTATTTTTTTTGGCAGCACAATGAAAATGCTTGAATATTCATCCGTATCAACTCTGCAGGGTGGCAGAATCAATGCCACCCAATTCTACTGCACAAACTGTAATCATTTCCTTCCAATCTGTTTTGCATTTCCTGCTGTGCAATTTGACCCACCTCAACGCACACAGAAGGTACAAAATCCATAAAGGACCTGGATTTCACATGGAAGTCTTTCTACTTACTATTAAAAAAAAAAAACTGATTATGTGACCCTGTTGTCCTTTCAGTAACATCCATTGATTAGGGATTGGTACATTGCAGTTCCTGTTTAAAATAATCCAGATAATGCTCAAAATCTGAATTAGCAGTAGTTAGTGCTACTACCAAGGTGGCGCAGTGGTTAAATGCAGCACTGCAGGCTACTTCAGCTGACTGCAGTTCTGCAGTTCGGCTGTTCAAATCTCACCGGCTCAGGGTTGACTCAGCCTTCCATCCTTCCGAGGTGGGTAAAATGAGGACCCGGATTGTTGTTGGGTGCAATATGCTAACTCTGTAAACCGCTTAGAGAGGGCTGAAAGCCCTATGAAGCGGTACATAAGTCTAACTGCTATTGCTAACTGCTATTGCTATATAACAATAGATGCTCATAATTTTTTTTTCTCCATCTCAAAAATTCTGATATATAATTGTTCTGACTCACCCTTCTACATCCAGGAACGAAAGCCAAAACAGACATATGAAAGAATGTTTTAATCAGTCCAGACTCTTGTTGGCTGCTAGCCCAAAATAAACAAAGAGATAATCACTCTGGCAAAAAGTCCTATAAACATACGCAGCACTGCAAACAGGCTTCTCACAGAAAACCTACTTCTCCAAGTTGGTTTCTCTTAATTCGTGAATGAGAACGTTGACTCCTGCAAACAGGGCGTGGCACAAACAGTCTCTTTTATAATCAGGAGAGGATCTTAATCAGCATCAGCTAAGCACAATCATCTCTTACAATTACGCAGTTGTTCCTTCCATCGAGTAGCCCTTCGACGGGGTGCATCCTGAAACAACTCACAAGTGTTTTCCTGAACACTCCCTCTGATCCAAGGCTCTGCCGCCACCTGGTGGCCAACCAGTCTCTCCTCGCCCTGCTCGGAGTCGGCACCCTGTCCAGGGTCCTCCACCTCCTCCAGGGGCAACTCATAAGACCCCTCGCTGTCAGAGTCTGGCGGCAGCTCCAACGGCTCCTGCTGGGCCACAACATATAACATATACACGCAAACATTTATACAGTATATTGCAAAAGAAAAGGTGGGGGGGCTGGGTTCTCCTTTCCTATACACCACAAAATCACTGTGAGAGTTCCTAACTAAAGGGAAGGAGTCCTTGCAAATGCTGAACAATCAGCATCCTCTGCAAATTAGTCATTGCACCAGATTCATTGGGATGATAACGTCTGGCAAGATTAAAATAATCCAATCAATCTACATTCCATACCTGGGCTGCAAATATTTGTGACCTCTGGATGGCAGCAACAAGACACAGACAACTCTAGCTCTTTGCTGCCATCTAATGGCTATCACGGGTTTTGGATGGTCTGTCTAGCAGAGACAAGTCGAAAGGAAATTAGAAAATAATGCACAGAATTTATAGCAGCTGCCTCAAGGGATGAGTTGTTATGGAATGACTGGGGATATTAGCAGCAAAGCAACCACTTACGTTTTAATGTGAAACGTTGCAGACTCAACTGATATACTTAATCTATGCTTTGATGTGTAAATCTAGAAAATTTAGTTAATTAAATGAACTCACCATTAATTATTAGGTTTAAGCCACTCAATTCACTTGCCATGCAATGTTGATACTTGTTGTCACTATCTTTGACCTCATCTTTGCTTGCCTTTGGGTTGCCCCAGCCTTCCAACTCAAATTCCAGATATCTGACGAAGCAGATCCTTATCTTGAACGATTATGCAACAGTACTACCCTATCCATGTGCTCAGTCTACTGTCTAACTTCTCAGCTTTCTTCTCTCCTTCTTGAACTTTTTCTTCAATTTTTTTGAATTCTTCATATTTCATCATCCAGTTGTGCGTATTCTCCATTTTTCCTTCCGTTTTGTCAACTTTTTGTACTATGCTTTGATTTTGTTGTTCTATTGTCTCCATTCTTTTTTCTATATCTCAGACTTCTTTACAATGGTATCTAACATTTCCGTGACCTGACAAATGCACGCCCGACAACAGTATCTATCTAGTATCTCTATCTATCTATCTATCTTCTCTCTCTAGCTATCTATCTATCTGTCTTCTATCTATCTTCTCTCTCTATCTCTCTATCTCTCTATCTTCTATCTATCTATTTATCTTCTCTATCTATCTATCTATCTATCTATCTATCTTCTATCTATCTATCTATCTATCTATCTATCTATCTATCTATGTATCTATCTATCTTCTATCTATCTATCTTCTCTATCTATCTATCTATCTTCTATCTATCTATCTATCTATCTATCTATCTATCTATCTATCTATCTATCTATCTATCTATGTATCTATCTATCTTCTATCTATCTAGCTATCTAGCTATCTAGCTATCTATCTTCTCTCTCTCTCTCTCTCTCTCTCTATCTCTCTATCTATCTATCTTCTATCTATCTAGCTAGCTAGCTAGCTAGCTATCTTCCTTACTTCAGCGTTGTCATTTTGGAGCAAAGAATTACAAAAGAAAATTTCAAAGTCTAGTCTAAACTAGACTTCATGAGGAGATGTAATATTATCAGAAACCAAGTCTTCTGATCATGTCATATATATTAATATATATCATATATTATCATACATATTAATAATCACCTAATTGCAAGAATGTCTGATTCACAGTGTGTGTGTGTGTGTGTGTGAGAGAGAGAGAGAGAGAGAGAGGAAGAGGGAGAGAAGGAGAGAGGGAGAGAAGGAGAGAGGGAGAGAGGGAGAGAGGGAGAGAGGGAGAGAGGGAGAGAGGGAGAGAGGGAGAGAGATATCAATGCATGAGCAGTATGGCACCTGGGCACCATACATTCCAATACAAACAAATGATCAAAACTTTCTGACGTTAAATTCGTGTTCTTCAAAGTTCTATTGTGTGACATAGATATTAGCCAGTATAGTTTGCTGTAGCCAGTATACTGGGGCGTTGCTTCTGCATTGGAAGATGATTGGATAGATGAACTTCCGATTATGTAATAAACCTTATTCACTCTTGGCCTATTATGTAAGGATGGGAAGATTCCCAATCATTCCAGTCATGATTTTCCCAACCATGTGCTTTTTCCAAAAGGAAACTGGACTTAGCTTTTTTTGTTTTGGTTTTCTTTAAAAACGTTTCGCTTCTCCATTGAACTGAAGAAGCATCTTGGATGACAAATGAAATGTTTTTAAAGAAAAAGTCGAGAAAGTCTTTTTTCAAATTAGCAATAGCAATAGCAGCTAGACTTATATACCGCTTCATAGGGCTTTCAGCCCTCTCTAAGCGGTTTACAGAGTCAGCATATCGCCCCCACAGTCTGGGTCCTCATTTCACCCACCTCGGAAGGATGGAAGGCTGAGTCAACCTTGAGCCGGTGAGATTTGAACAGCTGAACTGCAGTCAGCTGAAGTAGCCTGCAGTGCTGCACCCTAACCACTGCGCCACCTCGGCTCTAAAATTGCCTTTCAAAAAGCACCTTTGTTTATAACTTGACATCTTCAAAGTCCAGTAGCATATTAGAGAAAAATATGCTAAAAGTTTGTCTTATTCTACCTTCAGTTAATGGAAGAAGGCTTGTTTATGCACATTTTAAACTTGTTTTAGAATTCCTCAGTGATTCCTCAATTATAAGAGCCAGTTTGTATATTAATTAAGGCTAGAAACTGGGCAAGCAGGAGTTTAGTCCCACCTGAGGCAATAATCCAACTGGGTGACCTTGGGTCAATCACGCTTTCTCAGGAAACAGGCAACATCAAAACACTTCTGAAATCTTGCCAAGAAAACTCCATGCGATCACCAGGAGTCAACAATGACTCAAAGACGCACGCACGCAGAGATACATGGTCATTTACTCTTGCAACCGGAGAGCTGAGGGTAGTGACACAATGCTTTGCATACCGTGAAATCATTTCAGTCCCAGGCTGAGAAGGGTTTTTCAAGGAAGCATCCCCTTCCTGGACTTGCGAAAGCAAAGCTGGGGGAGGAAGCTTGAATAAACAAGACACAGATTGATGTATCTTTGTCTTCCTCTTGGCATTTGGCGGTCTTAAATAGGTGCCGAAGAAATTCATAAACAGGTCTGAGAAGGAAATTCGGCTTCCTGCAACAGTTGTGTCTTCTCACAGATTCACGTACAAATATTTTGCTACAGGCAAGGGGAAATGGGTGTGTGCAAGCTCATAATCCAGAGTCAGAAAGTGGGGCTGCGAAAAGCTTTGAAGGTGTGCTTCACTTTGATGGCAAACTCTCACTCAGATGCGGTTTTGGAAAGAAATCCACCTTACCGTACGAAATTAATTTGCCTTTATGGCTTCTCAAGGACAACAAACCCCAGAGTTTTAAGAGGCTTCTGTGCATGTACAGAAGGCTCTTCTGGATAGACATGCCAGAGGAGCAGAGGTGGGTTCCTACCGGTTCGCACCGGTTCGGTAGAACCGGTTCGTCAAATCTACCGAACCGGTTAGAAGAGGTTCCACCAGTGGACCCGGAAAGCAGGCCACACCTGCAGAAGAGGTTCTGAAATTTTTTTGAAACCCACCACTGGTCCTTGGATATGATTATTCTACACTATCATGCTCGTATTTATAAAACTCAGTGCCTCTGTGAAAGGTAAGGATGACTACTGCGTTTGTGGTGCAATCAGAACATTGCGTGTGTTGAAGTTGTTTTAACGCAAACCAAAGATGCCTTTTAAAAAACAAGCTTACATCATGTTCTTATGCATGCCAGTGCTGTGTGTGAGGGAATTTAAGGTGGTTCTGACAGGTGTCGTCGGCATCTTCATATCCGGTCACATGGGCGGCAAGCCACTCCCATCCGGTCACATGGGTGGCAAGCCACTCCCACAAAGGAGGCCACACCCACAGAGTAGGTTCAAACAATTTTTGAAACCCACCACTGGATTGCTTGCACAGTACATTTCTCCATGAAAGGATTCAGCTAGGGACCGCTCCGTATACATCAATGTTGTCTTTTGTGATGAATCTCTGAATCCACAAACAAACAGACACACAATGACAAACAACAGGCCAGGTTTTCAGCAAGGTATCAGCAACTTTGCTGTCTTTGATTTTTAATGGCCCTGGGAGTTAACAAATCCCCAAACACGTCACAGTCATGCTCAGCACTGAATAAACATTCAGCACTGCAGCCTAGGACTGTTTTACAAATGCAGACTGAATGCAGCACTTATGCTATTTAGGAAACCTCAAGCACGGGCAAGCAAAAAGAAAAAGGCAAAAGGAATTCCCCCCCCCCCCAAGGATATCAACAAATTGTGATTTCACAAAAGCAGAACCACCATGGCTTCCTCTAGGATGCCACAGACTTTTCAATCAGAAGTGGTAAGACTGCTGCTGTTCAACATTGCATATTGTAGGTCAAAAGGGATTTCGGTTGCACAATTCAACCTTTGTGAACACCTGAATTCCTTTCTTATCTTTATAAGACTTCTGGATGGTTGCAAAGACATCCTTAACAGGAGGCACTTGGCGTACTTTGCAGAGCACAGCCCTCTGTAGAGCCGAGGTGGCGCAGTGGTTAGGGTGCAGTACTGCAGGCTACTTCAGCTGACTGTTATCTGCAGTTCAGCGGTTCTAATCTCACCGGCTCAAAGGTTGACTCAGCCTTCCATCCTTCCGAGGTGGGTGAAATGAGGACCCGGATTGTTGGGGGCGATAGGCTGACTCTGTAAACCGCTTAGAGAGGGCTGAAAGCCCTAGGAACGGCGCTGGAACGATCTTAACCAATACATTTTTATGTTTGTTTATTAGTCATATGCGTAGAATTTCTCCTTATTTTCGGTTCAGTGTTTTAGTGTTCACTGTTTTTAGAATAGTGTAATTTTAATTTTGCTAACAATTTGAATGTAGGCCCCTCTTGATCTTGAGGCCCTAGAATGAAGCCTAGTTAGCCTATAGGAAAATCCGGCCCTGACTGTCATTTTTCTTTGAGCTAAACTTGGCTGGCTTGATTAGAACTTCCTTGCCATTCTTACAAAAGGAAACAAAACATTAACTTCCTGTTTCTCACTGATGAGGACCACCAATAAACCTCCCTTGTAAATTATTTCCTGCATCCAAATAAACAAGGTTTGTTTGGAAAGGTGCTTTCCGTTTCCGGTTTTGCTGGATTTTTCCACTTTTCCCATGGTCTGTATAAAAAGACACAAAGTGATCTCTTTGTGTTTGGCATTGGCTACAAAGAGGGATAACTTTTTGATGGCCAAAGGCCACAGTTAGCATAGAAGGGGTGGGGTGTTTTTTTTGTAAGTGGATGAAGCCAGCTCACAAGTGAATGTAAGGGTCAGATTTTGCTTCTCCCTCCAATCCAGTGGTGGGTTTCAAAAATTGTTGGAACCTACTCTGTGGGTGTGGCCTCCTTTGTGGGAGTGGCTTGCCACCCATGTGACCAGATGGGAGTGGCTTGCTGCCCATGTGACCGGATGGGAGTGGCTTGCCACCCATGTGACCGGATATGAAATTACGAATTAGTACTTAGGTCGGTCCAAGTAGCTATTCAGAATTTAGTGGTTAGAAGCAATCGTAAAGCAAGATATGGAATTAAAACCAGAAATATTTTGTTGACTATTTGAAAGGGAGTATAATATATATTTAATTTTACACATGTTAGCAGCTGCTGGAATTGTGTTTGCACAACAGTGGAAAAACAGAGATATGTAAATGAATAAATATTACAATGGGCAGGGATAAATAAATTGATAATTAAAATCAAGAAGGCTTTGAATACTTTTTCACGTGGCAACTAATCGAAACAGAAATTAGAAATCCAAAAGTATAAAAGAAAACACCAATTATGTAAGGAAAGGTCCCTAAAATGTATAAGGAAATATTACTAGATCATTATTAATGCCTAGATAACTGCAGGACTGCAGAGTCAGCATATTGCCCCCAACAATCCGGGTCCTCATTTTACCCACCTCGGAAGGATGGAAGGCTGAGTCAACCTTGAACCGGTGAGATTTGAACCGCTGAACTGCAGATAGCAGTCAGCTGAAGTGGCCTGCAGTACTGCACCCTAACCACTGCGCCACCTCGCTCAGAATCCTGAGCCTGTAAGGTTGGAACAAATAAAAAGATATTGTACCAGGCCTCAATAATTGGTATTTTTCCACTGACAACGACCAGCTATCTTTAGAAGATACACTGTTCCTTTTACATGGCATGCATCAATCATTCCTATTTCTGCCTAAAGTTGCTTTCAACAGGGACAACAACAAAAAAACACTACCCAAAACCTAAGAGGGATGATTTAATTTGCAAGTTTCAAGGATAAAGATATGTGTAACTGTGAAATATTTACTTAGACATTCTTGCCAACATTGTTTTAGTCTTCCTTCCATATTCTATAGATCTGCTTCGTATGTTTCTAAATTGCCCATCTTTTTCCACCAATTGTCAGTAATTTAGACAGACAGGCAAACAGAGAAAACGTTCCCACAAATGGGTCACTTACTAGCTTTACCATATGGGAAATGACTCCATCACTGAACCTGGAGTTGCATAAAAGCATTGCTTATTTCCTTTACCCATCCTGTGTTTCGTTTGTAAAAAGATAAGAACTGAATACTGGGAAACCAACAAAGGAGACATACAAAGAAAAGAGAAACATTTAAAACAAGGAGTTGTGAAAGTCAGCATATTTTGTAAGGGTTGAGGTAAAAAAAACCCAGTGGAATTACAGGTGAAAGTCGAAAAATTAGAATATCGTGCAAAAGTTCATTTATTTCAGTAATGCAACTTAAAAGGTGAAACTAATATATGAGATAAGACTCATTACATGAAAAGCAAGATAGTCCAAGCCGTGATTTGTCATAATTGTGATGATTATGGCTTACAGCTCATGAAAACCCCAAATCCACCATCTCGGAAAATTAGAATATTACACGCAAACAATAAAACAAGGATTGTAACATAGAACAATATCGGACCTCTGAAAAGTATAAGCAGGCATATGTACTCAGTACTTGGTTTGGGCCCCTTTTGCAGCAACTACTGCCTCAATGCGGCGTGGCATGGAAGCTATCAGCCTGTGGCACTGTTGGGGTGTTATGGAAGACCAGGATATGGTCCAACGTCCTGTTGTTCAGTGGTCCAAAGTCCTCTTTTCTGATGAGAGCAACTTCTGCATCTCATTTGGAAACCAAGGGCCCAGAGTATGGAGGAAGAATGGAGAGGCCAATCAAGCACAGTAATCCCACGGTCATTGAACCAGGTTTCGGTGCTTTTGGCAAAAGTTGCTCTCATCAGAAAAGAGGACTTCGGACCAAGGAGCAACAGGACTTTGGACCACTGTGCTTCATTAAGACCAGGGTCAATGCAACCGTCTAACAGGAGATTTTGGAGCACTTCATGCTTCCTTCCGCAGATGAGCATTATGGGGATGCTGACTTCATTTTCCAGCTGCCCACACTGCCAAAAGCACCAAAACCTGGTTCAATGACTGTGGGATTACTGTGCTTGATTGGCCAGCAAACTCGCCTGACCTGAACCCCATAGAGAATCTATGGGCCATTGCCAAGAGAAAGATGAGAGACATGAGACCGAACAATGCAGAAGAGCTGAAGGCCGCTATTGAAGCATCCTGGTCTTCCCTAACACCTCAGCAATGCCACAGGCTGATAGCTTCCATGCCACGCCTCATTGAGGCAGTAATTGCTGCAAAAGGGGCCCAAACCAAGTACTGAGTACATTTGCATGCTTATACTTTTCAGAGGTCCAATATTGTTCTATGTACAATCCTTGTTTTATTGATTGCATGTAATGTTCTAATTTTCTGAGATGGTGGATTTGGGGTTTTCATGAGCTGTACGCCATAATCATCACAATTATGACAAACCACGGCTTGAACTATCTTGCTTTGCATGTAATGAGTCTTATCTCATATATTAGTTTCACCCTTTAAGTTGCATTACTGAAATAAATGAACTTTTGCACGATATTCTAATTTTTCGAGTTTCACCTGTGTATAGCAGAGAAGGCTTCTCTAACCTAAAACCCCAAATTCAGTATTTTCAGGACTGTCCTTCACACACAAGAAGTGGCTGATGGAAAACTGGATGAACTTTCAAAGAAGCAGGCAGTTACAATTGAAAGGCCACTGGGTTAATCGGCTGATTAACTGGAAAGAGGCCGAAAACTTTCAGTCCAGCTTTTTGGATTGACTGGGTAGAAAATAAAATCTTGGTGGAAAAACCACACCCAATCTCCCACAAGATCCTGACATTCTCTTGCCTGTAGTGTGTCCATAGTAGGTTTGCATGCAACTCGTTGGTTGAAGAGAAGCTATCTTTGCTGCAGAAAGTCCAAAGCATAAGTGGGCATTTTAGAGAACAAAGTAACGAACTAGTAGCCATAAATTCCCTGAAAAGGAGTCATCACTATGAAAAAAAAGTATTGAATTGTTCGGCAAATTCTGCAAGAACCAAATGTTGGATCCAATTGTCCTGTTAATAAGAGATACGGCATCTCAATACTGTTCTAATTTTGACCATTTTTTCAATTTATACATCAGAGGCAAGATGAAGATGATAAATTAATCTGAATAGCTAATAACTAGAAGAGGGCCATCGAAAATTGGGATGCACTAAGCCTTGAAAAAGCTGTATAAAAATGAGCTGAGGCTTTAATCACTAGTAGTGATGACCAATTTGGTCTTTTTATATCTCCCTGGGGATAAACTCTGATTCAAATAGTCGGATGGTTTATTTTGCAGTTTTCTTTCAATTTGACCCTGCCAGAGAGAAGTCCCCAATAACTTGATAAGGAAATCCTTTAAAATGGAATTCTGTATGAACACAGAAGCAGAAGTGGGATCCAAAAAAGTTTACTATCAGTTCTGTGGGCATGGCTCGGTGGGTGTGATGTGGCTTGGTGGGCATGGCTTGGTGCGTGTGACAGGAGAAGGATACTGCAAAATCCCCATTCTCTCCCCTCTCCAGGGGAAGGATACTGCAAAATCTCCATTCCATTCCCACTCCAGGGGAAGGATACTGTAAAATCCCCATTTCCTCCACACTCCAGGGGAAGGATACTGTAAAATCTCCATTCCCTTCCCACTCCAGGAAAAGGATACTGCAAAATCTCCATTCCATTCCCACTCCAGGGAAAGGATACTGCAAAATCCCCATTTCCTCCCCACTCCAGGGGAAGGATACTGCAAAATCCCCATTTCCTCCCCACTCCAGGGGAAGGATACTGCAAAATCCTCATTTTCTCCCCACTCCAGGGGAAGGATACTGCAAAATCTCCATTCCCTCCCCACCCCACTAACCTGCTTTCCACTTCTGTTCTCCTGTTCAGAGCAACAAAAGAAAACCAAGTTGATCAGCTGGAACTTGGGAGGCAGCGAATAGATGGGGGCAGGGCCTTCCAGAGGTGGCATTTTCCAGTTCTCTGAACTACTCAAAATTTCTACTACCGGTTCTCAAGAACCAGTCAGAACCAGCTGAATGCCACCTCTGCACAGAATGGTTGGCAGGAAAAATAAATAATAGACAAGAAGAAAGATAGTTCATTTAAAACCATTGGTTATTTCTCTCTTGAAGCAGGTCCAATGTTTTCTAGATATATTTATTTATGCAATTTTGTTAATTGCTTCAATCAACTCACATTTTGTTGAAGAGGGATGGGGTTTTAACTTCTCTCCTTATCATCTACATTGTCTACAGTGATTTGAACACAGTAATGTTGAAACCTAAGCCTAAAGATGTTGGCTTAGATTAAAATAATAGCTGTTGTTACCTCTATTGTCCAGAGAAGAATTAATCAGTTATGCCATGGTAAGAAAGTGATAGAAATGAAATTCCAAGAATGCATGACTCATGAGGGACTAGATCAACTGCTATAAATATCCAGCAATCACACTCTGAAAAAGAAGAGAACTAACTCTGAAAAGTCTTTGATTTCTTTTCCCCACCAGGATTATCAATATCCTTTAAAATGACAAATAGTCTCATAAACCCAAAAGAGAAACTGTCCAGATTTTTTGCACTCTGCATGTCTTTGGGAAAGATCTTCTTTACCAATTTGCTTTCTCTAGATATATAAGATGGCCACCTCTACCAAAGCTAATAAGGCTAATTTAAAGTTTAAATACACACAATGTTCTAACATTCATAATTAAGGATAGATGTGAGACCAAAGCACACCTCCAACTCCACAAGGAGTGGGTGAGAATCCTTCAGGAAGGCTGCAATATTAGTACCAAGAAACCAACCTTGCTCCCTCAAAGGAATTGAGAACCTGGAGCACCAAGGGCAATCTCCTTAAGACTATCCTATTCTGGTCTCCTATTCTTGGTCACCCTGCCAACAAACGTGTGTATAGTCAAGGCTACGGTTTTCTCAGTTGCAATGTATGGCTGTGAAAGTTGGGCCATAAGAAAGGCTGAGCGCCAAAGAATGGAGGCCTTTGAACTATGGTGCTGGAGAAGACTCCTGTGAGTCCCTTGGACTACAAGGCAATCAAACCGATCAGTCCTAGAGGAGATCAACCTTGACTGTTCTTTAGAAGGCCAGATCCTCAAGATGAAACTCAAATACTTTGGCCACCTAATCAGAAGGAAGGACTCCCTGGGGAAGAGCCTAATGCTGGGAAAGACTGAGGGCAAAAGAAGAATGGAAAGACAGAGAATGAGATGGCTGGATGGGGTTACCGAAGCAGTCGGCGTGAGCTTAAATGGGCTCCAGAGGATGGTAGAGGACAGGAAGGCCTGGAGGAACATGGTCCATGGGGTCGTGATGGGTCAGACAAGACTTCGCAACTAACAACATTCTGGTCTCAGCTTTTTATTATTCCTGTTCAGCTTTAAGATGGGAGGGAAGTAAAATATACACCTGGCATCATTTTTGTGGCAGTATAAGTATTTTTCGGAGTATAAGACACACCTTTTTCCCCTCAAAAAAGAGGCTGAAAATCTGGGTGCGTCTTATACACTGAATACAGCATTTTTACCTCCCGAAACCCTGCCCCCTTCACCAAATGGCCGTGCATAGTTTGTAGGAGGCTTTCAGAGAGCTTCTGGGGGCTGAGGAGGGCAGAAATGAGCAAAAACAGGCTGGGTTTTGCTCAATTTTGCCCCCCCCCCAACCCCCAGGAGCACTCTATAAGCTTCCTAAAGGCTATGCATGTCCTTTTTTGGCAAAAAAAGGCCAGTTTTGTGAAAAATGAGCCGTTTTTTGCTTGTTTTTGCCCCCAGGAGCACTCTATAAGCTTCCTAAGAGCTATTCATGCCTTTTTGGGGGGGAAAATGGGCCCGTTTTTGTGAAAAACAGGGCATTTGGGGGAGTTTTGCAGAGTGCAAAAACTTTTTTTTAACTTACCTCTTCAAAACCTTGGTGCATCTTATACTCTGGTGCCTCTTGTATGCCGAAAAATATGGTATTTACAGTTTAGAGATAATAATGCTTTAAAGATATGTTGTTTATAAAAGGCCGTAAGACTAGCAGTTGGGGTTATTGCAATGAAGTGCTATATAGATTAATATCCATCTATTAATTCTTCTGAAAGCTAAACTTCATTTATATATGCATATCCATGACCGATAGAGATTTTCCCAAGTCACATATTTTTTTTGCATTTTTTCCCATTTCAGATTATACAACTGTTATACAATAAATATCTACCATCCAATTTTAAATTTATATGATTGCATTAGCCCATACTGAACCACCCTTATGGTACATCTAAT
Source organism: Thamnophis elegans (assembly GCF_009769535.1). Classification (NCBI taxonomy): domain Eukaryota; kingdom Metazoa; phylum Chordata; class Lepidosauria; order Squamata; family Natricidae; genus Thamnophis; species Thamnophis elegans. The sequence continues at coordinate 4,312,858 of NC_045551.1, forward strand.
TACAAGCACATTGTCAAGTCCATTGGCAACTAATAACCAACAATTCCTTGAGATCATTTGTGACAATTTCCATAGCACGTTTAGGGATATCATGTGACCCTAATTCACATTTAATGTAATTAGAATTACAGCAAGCGTGGTTCAGATTATAGACTTAATGGATAGCTTTTGTTGGGACAATTGTTTATAGATTAATGCAAGTCTGAATGAGAAACAGAAGGAGAAAATTGAAATAAAATTCCATAGAATTCAACTGCTAATCTTGTTGTGCTATGTTATCTTTCTACCCAAAATGTCATGTAGATAAATTAAATTGGGCAGAACGCAAGAGTAAAAGAGTAAAGATAATCATCCTTTGAGTGAAAGTGGCAATAGATAATGGTATCTGTTTTTAGAAGATCTAATTTAAGATTTTGGCTCACTGACCAAAAAATGAGTTCAGTTAGTCTCCTTAGAGAGTCTGAAAAAATCTTTTCTCAGACAAAACTTCCCATGTTTTTCCATTGTTCTTCCTACCGTAGCAACACGTGTCTATACTCTTTTATCTTCTGAGTTTTGTTTTGAAGAAAATCACTCCCTCTCTTGTTACATTAATCCTACTTTTGGAGGAATCATATTCAAATTGGCAGGTTGGCTAGGGAATTCTGGGAGCCGAAGTCCACATCTCTTGAAGTTGCCCACTTTGATATATGTAATTCAGATAACCCACTCAAATTCCACCTTGAACTTTTTCTGAAATTAAAATTTCTGCAGAAAAAGTATGGTGTTTTAAAGAAAGAAACGTAGGGGAAAATATAAATATGTACTGGAATTGTTGCATATATCAGGGAAATTAACACACACACACATATCCATAAAATGTGAGGCTGTATGTATGTATGTATGTATGTATGTATGTACTGTATATACCTACACACATATGCACATAGAAACACGCGCGCGCACACACACACACACACAAACAAATTTCCATAAAAGCTGATTAAAATTTTTTTTTTCAACTTTTTTTATTTTTCTTTAAAAAAAAAACACAAATATGTCATCATTTGTCAATCATTAAGACATTGAAGTACAATTTTTTTTGTTGTGTGTATCCCTCCCTCCCTCCACCCCCCCACCCCCCCTCCTCCTTCCCCCCCCCCCGACTTCCCAGAACCCGTACACGGTATGGATTTTTAACTAACACAGTCTAAAATCTATTGAGAAAAAAGAAATAAAGAAATTAATGACATTCTAGATTGACCTTAGCTTCTTCTTACTGAACTGACTTTTAACAGTTTAAATCATTTCTGATCTTAAGCATAGGCTAACTGGAATTTCTTAGTCCCGTATTTATTTTGTATATAGTCAATCCATTTTTTCCAGTCTCGTTTATATCTCTCATTTGAATGATCTTTGAGATATGCCGATATTTTAGCCATTTCAGCTAAGTTTGTTACTTTCAATGTCCATTCTTGGATTGTAGGCAAGTCTTCCTTCTTCCAATATTGCGCCACCAACAGTCTTGCTGCAGTTATCAGGTGCAGAGTCAAATTGGTCTCTACCACTGTAAAATCAGTACATATACCTAGTAAAAATAACTGAGGACTAAACTTTATCCTTCTTTTAAAAACATTTTGCATGACCCACCATATTTTTATCCAAAATGCCTTAACCTTTTGGCAGGTCCACCATATATGATAATATGTAGCATCGAGAGAACCACACCTCCAACATTTAGGCTGTACATTCGGATACATAGAAGCCAACTTTTTAGGATCTAAATGCCATCTATAAAACATCTTGTAAAAATTTTCTCTCAGATTTTGAGCTTGTGTAAATTTCACATTTCTTACCCAGATTCTTTCCCATGTATCCAACATTATTGGTTCCTCAATATTTTGAGCCCATTTTATCATACAATCTTTAACTAATTCTGTTTCCGAATCCATCTGTATTAATACATTATATATCCTCTTTATATGCATTAAGCTTTGATCTCTTATTTGTTTAAACAGATTATCCTCAACTTGAATAAAACCAATTTTTTGATCTATTTTCCACCTAGCCTGTAATTGCCCATACTGGAACCATGTTTGAACTACCTTCTCCTCTTTTAATACCTCTAAACATTTTAATTGTAATACCCCCCTTTCCGAGGTAAGAAGCTGTCTGTAAGTAATTCTGTCCTGTTTTTGTGCTGTATTCATATTTTCAATTGCGTGTCTAGGAATTGCCCACATGGGTATCTTGTCATTTAATTTATATTGGTATTTCTTCCAGACCCGCAATAAAGCATTTCTTAAAATATGACTTTTAAAGGTCTTATCCAATTTTTTGTTGAATAACAGGTAAGCATGCCAACCAAATACCAGATCATGTCCCTCAATGTTCAATATTCTATCATTGGTTAAATGAATCCAATCACTAATTACAGATAATGCCACTGCATCATAATATAGTTTTAAATTAGGTAGTTTCAATCCTCCTCTCTCACGTACATCTTGCATTATTTTCATCTTTACCCTCGGCTTCTTTCCTGCCCACACAAATTTGTTGATACCCTTCTGCCATTCTAAAAGGTTCGCATCTTTTTTAAGTATAGGTAACATTTGGAAGAGAAATAAGAATTTTGGTAAAATGTTCATTTTCACTGCCGCTATCCTACCCAGCAAAGATAAGTGCAATTTCTCCCATTTTTTCATCTCTGTGTGTATGCTATGCCAAAGTGGTTCATAATTATGCTTATATAATTTCCCATTTGAAGTTAAAATGTTAACTCCAAGATATTTGACTTTTTTAACTACCTCACATCCTAGCATCACTCCTAATTCTTCCTTTTGTTTAATATTCATATTTATAGCTAATATTTTGGTTTTTCCTAAGTTTATTTTAAAGCCCGACACTTGACCATATTGATTAATCATATTCATTAAAACCATACTGGATTCCTGCGGTTGTTCCAATATTATGACCAAATCATCCGCAAAAGCGTGGACTCTATATTCTTGCTGCCTAATCTTGATCCCTTTTAAACCATCCAAGCCCCGTATTTTATTCAACAATACTTCCAAAGTTATAATAAACAATAATGGGGACAAAGGACAGCCCTGTCTTGTACCTTTTCCAATTTGAAAAGAGTCTGTTAGACTTCCATTGACTATGATTTGTGCTGTTTGCTGTTGGTATATTGCTTTAATTGACTGTAAAAAATTATCTCCTATCTGCATTTTTTGCAGTATCTTCAACAGAAATTGCCAATTAACTCGATCAAAGGCCTTCTCAGCATCCAAAAATATAAACGCAGCAGGGATCTGGTTGTTCTTTCCCAAATATTCTAATGCATTAATAATTAATCTAACATTACTTTTCATCTGTCTCCCTTGTATAAAACCTGTTTGGTCCGTATGTATCAATTGTTGAATGACCAACATTAACCTATTTGCTAATATTTTAGTAAAAATTTTATAATCTACATTCAGTAATGAAATGGGTCTATAATTTTTGGGTTGAGTAGTATCTTGATCTTCTTTGGGTATCAAAGATATAAACGCTGTCTTCCAAGATGGAGGGACTTTACCTTCCGTTTGAATCATATTAAATAATTCTCTAAGAGGTTCTACCATTTCTAACTGTAAGTTTTTGTAGTAAACCGCTGTCAAGCCATCTGTACCTGGTGCTTTCCCTGGCTTTAATTGCTTAATTACCTGCAGGATTTCCCCCGAGGTTATTGGTTGATTCAATTTTTGCCTGTGTTCTTCTCTAACTGAAGGTATTTTCTCCTTGTCTAAATATTTGTCTATGTCTAAACCATTAATTTTATCCCCTTTATACAGTTCTGTAAAAAATTCCCAGAAAGCCTTTTGAATCTCTTCCTGTTGGAACACCTCCTTCCCTCTGTAAATCAGTTTAGATATATTTCGAGTTTTCCTTTTTTTCCTAATCTGATAAGCTAACCATCTGCCAGGTTTGTTTGCATTACAAAAAGTATTGTGTTTTGCATATAATAAATTAGTAGCTACCTGGTCAGAGATCAACATGTCAAATTGAGATTTTAATATGTTAATAGCTTCCTTAACCTTTGTATCGTCTGGTTTCCTTGTTAACTCCAGCTCTTTTCTCTTAATTTCCTCTTCCAGTTCTGTTCATTTTAACCCTTGCTTATTTCTATGTGTTTTATTTATATTCATCAAAACTCCTCTCATATACGCTTTGCTTGCATCCCATACAAATTCCATAGATGTACCCTTATTCATATTCAAAACAAAATATTCAGATAGTAATTTTTTACAATCATTAATATAGTTTTCATATCTAAATAAATTTTCATTCAGTCTCCAAAACCTTCTTGCCTGCACTACCCTTCCCAACTCCATCCAAACTGGGTTATGGTCCGAAAGGACTCTAGCTGCAATCTTTGTTTTCTTGACCCTAGAAAGCAAATCATTAGTGGTTAGAATAAAATCAATCCTTGAAAGGGATTGATGCCTGTCCGAGAAGAAAGTGAAGTCATATTCCTCTGCATTTCTTTCTCGCCAGATATCTCTCAATTCAAAATCATCCATAATGTCAAAGAAAGATTTGGGTAACGTTGCTCGCATCTTGGTATTTAGGCGGGAAATCTTCTTATCTCTCTTAGTGTCTATCACTCCATTCCAGTCACCCAATAGTATACAGGAACTATAGTCCCACTGTACTAATTTAGCATGAAGATTTCTATAGAATCTATCTTGCTGTTGATTGGGAGCATAAATTCCCAAAAGTAATGTCTTTTTCCCTTCTAAGATTAAGTCTAAAGCAATATATCTTCCGAAGGGATCTGCTTCTATTAATTCAGCTTTCATATCTTTTCTTAAGTATACAACTATACCATTCTTCTTTTCCATAGCAGAAGCTGCAAAATGTTGACCAAGTTTTGAGTTGATCAAATATTTTTGATCAGTTGACTTGATATGAGTTTCTTGCAAACAAATTACATCGTTCTTAAACTGTTTAAGATAATGAAATATTTTCTTCCTCTTCTGTGGAGAGTTCAGTCCGTTGACATTCCATGTTAAAATCTTAGTTGTCATCTTTGGTTGGTTGAAGCATTTTTAGAGCTTCCTGCACGGCCTGTTTAACCTTAGGTCTAGCTCCTCCCACTGCTTCCAGATTTGTTGTTGTAGTTCCTTGATCGATGGCCGATGATTGTTGATGCTGTTGCTTCTTAGCTTGTTTCTCCATACGTCTAGTAGTCATGCGGCTAGGTCTTGGTTCCATAGCACCTTGCACTTCTAGAGAAGAGAGATGCTCCATCTTGTCTGGTGGTTGTATAGTTTGCTGTCTATCCTGTCCTTCTTGTGGTCTTTCTCTAGGTCCAGATGGTGCAGGGTGTCCGGCCTTCAATATATTATAATAAAAATCTCGGGCTTTCCATACAGAGTTGAGGCGGTACCTTTGCTTATCAAATGTAAATATGATGCCGAATGGTGCATCCCATCTATACTGTATCTGACGATTTCTGAGTTCTTCGACCAAAAAAGCGTAGTCTCTTCTGGCTCTTAACATTTGAGGTGGTATCTCTTTCAAAACAGCCAGGTCTTCACCGCCAATTTGAAGCTTAGTGTTATAAGACGCTTGCAGTACCATATTTCTGAACTCTCTTGTAGTAAAATATATAACGATGTCTCGAGGAAGCTGCTTCTGCTTTGCCAGCCAGGAGTTAACGCGGTAAGCTTTGTCAATTTGCCAGCCTTGGTTGGTCCCTGGTCTTCCCATCAGGCGGTCAAAAGCTTCCGATAGGATCTGTTTCAGGTTCTCCTGTTTCTCCTCACGCAGCCCCCTTACTCTTAATGCGAACTCCATTTGTCGGTACTGTATCATAATAATTTCTTTTTCAGCATTTTCCACTTTTTGTTCCACCACCTCTGTTTTCAATGTCAAGTTAGCATTGGCATCATTAAGAACCTCTAGAGTATCTTCCACTCCAGAAATATGTTCTGTTAATACAGTTACAAGACTCAGCATGTCGTCTCTAATTTTATCAACCTTAGCCTCAAATTTCTCATACAACTCCTGTTTAAGTCCTTTTATTTCACTTTTAATTTCACTTTTAATTTCTTCTTTCATTTCTTTTATTTCCTCTTTTCTCTCCTCTCTATTATCTCTAAATTTATCTTCCATTTTAATTGTCTGTGCATTAAGAGCCTCGCTTAGATTACTCAGAAAAAATTCTTTCGTTAACACATCCCCAGCAGGGGGCGTAGGAAGCGGAGGCTGCAGCTTTGTGCCAGGCACTGAGGATGTGCCCCTGGAAGTAGAGGGTGACGACTTCAAGTTAATATTTGGTTTTGAGGCCATTTCAAAATTTGTCTGCCTGCAGTTAATAAAACTCTATTGCCTAAATATGCAGCTTTAAGTAAAGAGGCTTTTATTTTGAAGTTTAAGGCTTGGCAAAAGTTTCAGTGAGTAAACATTGTAACAAGACCGTTCAACAGATTCATCACCATTTAACTTCCAAATAAGCAAAGTTAATGAAGGAGTAAAATTCTTCTATTGTGAAACCAAAACATATGATAAGCTATCTCTTTTGTTTTGAATTCTTTTGAAGTCTTGTGAGAATTAGCAAAAAGTGTTCGTTGTTACCGGAGAAACCAGCCTGCTCGGCGCCATTTTAAAAGCCTCTGAGTAAATAATTTTTCGGAGGAGAAAAAGAGAAGAAGCTAAAATGTTGATAAGCAATTATTGTCCTCGCAGTAAACGGATTCAGCTCGTGATAAGATTAAATCAAACAAAACTTAGAGCAGAGTGGGAGAGACCTACTTTGTCCTGCACAAGGCAGTTTGAAGTTCCCAGCACGGACAGCCGTTCTGCCTTGGGCTAGCCCCCCTTTCCTTGCAAGCACAAAAGCTGCAAAAATCGAAGAGCATTTGCCAGCAAAACAGTTTCTTCTTTCCCTCTTGCCTGAAGGATAAGAAAACCTGATAAGACGTCAGATGGAAGATCCTCTAAACAGGTACGTAGCCAGGAATTCGGAGGCAGCTGATTTTTTGCTGCCTTCACCAGTAGGCTCCTCCCAGGAAGTCCCAGTAGGCTCCTCCCAGGAAGTCAAAAGCTGATTAAAATTACATGCCACCTCAACTTTACTTGGATGGATCTACATCAGAGGTGGGTTCCTGCCACTTCTAACCTCTTCTATAGAAGAGGTTCCACAAATCTACTGTGCCGTTTAGAACCGGTTCCAGCTCTGCTCCTCCAGCTAGATTCATGTACATACCGACCTTTCATTGCATCATTATTAGTCTATTTAGTAATAATATGTCTTTGTAGTATCACCTATCTCATTCTATTGTTCTTACAATATGAAAGAACACTTATGCATCACCATTTTCAACTGTATATAAAATCGCAGATTATCCTATATAGTGTCATTTTGAGGTAGGAGTTGAAACAATTTATGTCCAGGATGGGTCTGTAAATATTTTTTGACTCGTGCAGTCTTCAGGTCCTCAATGGAAGGCAGGTTGGCAGTAATTGTTTTTTTCTGCAGTTCAGCATAGTTCAAACAAGCAACAATCTCTTCCCCCAAGTGTCGCTTGTCACATTGGCCAATTAGGTTAATTGGTGGGCTTCTCAGGAGCTCCTCTCCTCCTTCCTCCATCACCTAGGAGATGACCTTGGTTCTCACGGGAAAGTTCTATATTGTGTCTAGTAGGGTATCCCTTCCTTCCCTCTCCCACGGTGTGTGGCAACGACAAAAATGTCTTCTGCCAGGTTCAGTTCAACATTGACACTCCAACACTGAACAAGATCTTACTAGCCATTATGATTGAATCTTCTACAGCAGTTTTATTTTCTCTTTTTCTTATCTTTTTTGCACTGTCATTTATGCAGCTGACTTAAATCTCAGATTATTAGTACAAAGATTGCCTCTGGTCAACAGCAACTCATCTAAACAATTTTTCTTTAAAACAAATTCACTGGACCACATAGGAGTAGAAGAATAGATATACGATGAGAAAAAAATGGACCACAAAGCTGAGCATACTCTGGTATTTTAACAGAAGAGCTCTTTTGAACAACGTACAATGGCTAAATCCACTGAATAGATGGAAGATAATTGAAGTGCTAAGCAATAACAGAGCAAATGCCTGATTTGGGATTTATAGGATTATATGATCACATGCTTCTGTTTGTCAGCCCATCCGTAATCACATTCATTCTCTCTCTCTCTCTCTCTCTCTCTCTCTCTCTCTCTCTCTCTCTCTCTCTCTCTCTCTCTCTCTCTCTCTCTCTCTCTCTCTCTCCTCCTTCCCTCCCTCCCTCTATATTGTCAGACATTCTGCTTAGGCTAACACATACCAAAATGTATGGGTTGATTTCTGAATTTTGCTGGAATCTAGCTCATGAATTCCACAGCAGGATGGACCTCCCATCTTCCCACGTAATGCCATTCTTTCAATCGTATGACTAAAAGAAAAACTTTCATGTCATGAAGCATAGGACTGTTTCGATGCATTACATTTCTAAGGGGTTAGGAAATAATTGGGTTCCAGGGGAATTATTGAATCTGTCATCTGCACCTCTATAACTGTCTGGTTTGGTTCTGAAACCCAGCAAGACGGACACAGACTTCAGAGGATAATTAGAACTCCGGAAAAAACAATTACTACCAACCAGCCTTCCATTGAGGACCTGTACTCTGCATGAGTCAAAAAGTGGACCGTGAAAATATTTACAGACCCCTCGCATCCTGTACATAAATTGTTTCAACTCTGTACACTCTCATGTACACTTGAGAGCATATGCACCAAAGACAAATTCCTTGTGTCCAATCACACTTGGCCAATAAAGAATTCTGTTCTATTCTATTCCATTCTATTCCATTCCATTCTATTCTATTTTCCTAGGGAGATCCCTCAATAGAAATCTTACTCTTACTGACATATTCCTGTATGTGGAGTGACAATTGATTGCAACCTAACAAGAAAGTGCTAGCTCCATGTATTGTACTAAGTCAAATTTGAACTATAGTTACGGTATTCAATAAGCCATAATTGTGTGAGTTCAGGCAACACATTAAATTAAATTAAAGCTGGTCATTATGGCAGAGAACCGATTGTTAAATTATTTGAATCCCACCATTGCTAAAAATCCAGGGAATGCTGTTAAAAACAAAGGAATGGCGTCTCTTTGCAAAATATACTTAAAACATTTTCAGTTCAATTTCTAAAATATGGATGGTGACTTACCAGGAAAGACTCCAAATAAACAAAGCAAAAGGAGATGTAACGCAAACCACATTAGAAACCCTGCCTGAGGGTTATTGACCTAACAATATGCAGAGATCTGGAATGTGAGCCCTTGGTGCTCTCTGAACTTGCTTGTTTTCTTGCAGATGTTTCAATATCAAACTAGGTAACATCTTCAGAGATCTGGAGGCTTATCAGGGGAAACCAGGATGAGTAATCAGGGAAGAAACAGTTTATGAGTACTGACCTGGTCTGATTATCCTTCAAATCATTGTGTGCTTCACTGTTTGTTGCTAAGAAAAGGGAGGTTTTCAACAGCAGCCATGTCTTTTTCAGTTTTTACATCAAGGATAAGCAACTTCCAGATATTTTAAACAACAAACCCATAAATATCAAATTGACAGGGCTGGTTATCAGAGATTATGAGAACTGTAGTTCAAAACCTCTTGAGGACACTGGGCTTCTTCCTCCTGCCTGATACGATTTGTCATCGCTTAGTCTATATTTAACTGTATTTCAAATTTAATGGAAGACATATATGAAGTATATTCAAATACCTTGAGTTATGCATATAATCTATCTTGTTGTTTCGGCTCAACATATTATGTAAACCCAGTATTTCTGGTTTTTTAATCTCGCTTAATATGCTGTGGAAATGGTCCATCAGTAAACAATCCATGGTTTAAAGTTTAATATGACAAAGAAACCTAGTCAGAGTTTTCCTTTAGTTAAGAGGGCAGAATTGTTCTGTCTTTAAGTGCTGAGGCTAAATTTAGATTCTGCAACTAAATTTAACGACATAAAATGGGACAAATTTAGTATCATGAGGAGATGTGTCTGTGTGTGTGTGTGTGTGTTTGTGCGTGTAATGTGTCACAACCCCTGGTATGCCCAAATATGGGAGGGAGCACACTGCTTCCCTTTTCTGTCTATCGGCTCCACTCTGGGAGCCATCCAGGCAGAAAGCCATTTTTTTATGTTGCCTTTTTACATTTGTGTTGCATTTGTGCTGTCTCCCATTATTTATGTATCAGCACAAATGCGCACACACACACACACACACATATATATATATACATACATATACATATACATATATACATATATACATACATACATACATACATACATACATATATATATATATATATATATATATATATATATATATGTTGTATTTGAGCTGATAAATAAATAAAGGGAGACAGCTCAAATACAACACAAATGTAACAAAGGCAACAGTAAAAATATTGCCTTTCTGTCTGGATGGTCTCTTGTGATGAGCCGATAGACAGAGAAATGAAGGAAAGGAAGATAAAGGAAGCAGTATGCCTCCTCTCATATTTGGGCATACCAGGGGTTGTGACACTGTGTGTGTGTGTGTGTGTGTGTGTGGGTGGGTGGGTGGGTGGGTGGGTGGTATTTGTGCTGATAAATAAATAAAGGGAGACTAGTATAGATCTATTTCAAGCTATTTAGCTCTCATCAGCTAGCCATACCCTTACTGGGATTTGAGCCTGGGCTGTATTACATATTAGGCAGATGTGTTAACCACTAAGCCACAAGGTTCTCCTCCTTTATCAGCTGAGCCAGGGAAATAGGTATGTATTTAGTGTCACAACACCTGGATGGTCTCTTGTGATGAGCTGATAGACAGAGAAACGAAGGAAAGGAAGAGAAAGGAAGCAGTATGCCTCCACCCATATTTGGGCATACCAGGGGTTGTGACACTAAATGTGTGTGTGTGTGTGTGTGTGTGTGTGTGTGTGTGTGTGTGTGTATTCTTTTTCACAAGCAGAATAGCTGATATTTGAGCCAAGTCTTCTGTAACTGAGCACAGAAATACACAACAATGGACATACAGGTCTGTGTGCCACAACAGGTTTTCCAGCCAAGAAACAAAAGACTGGCCTGCATTTTGTGGGCTGTATAATTACTCTCTCATGCGTAGGTTTGGAAAGGCCACAAAAGAAGGCCTTATTCTCTTCCTCTTCTCCTGTGAGCTTCAGCTGAAAGCGCTCATCTCATTTCCCAGCCTCCCAAAAGTCTGCAGCCAAATAGCTGCACGGATTCTCTAATCGTGAAACAGATTATTTTTTTTTAATTTTACTTAGGCGGGATAGTTTTTGTTGCAATGAGGTGTGATCTGCCCTTCCCCAGATTGACATGAGGTTTTTAAACGCGAATGTCTTTTGGATGTCATTACATCTCATAATTCTGCAAAGCAGTTCTTGGATCTTTTTCCCCCACCTCTACCAGGTTTTTAAAAGGATGCTTTCAGATGAAATGTGTTTCAAAGTGCATGCCTTTTTTTGAGAGAGAGAGAGAATGTGCTTTTCAAAGTGTATTTTGATGTAGACTGGGAGTATTTTTGTCTCCCGCTCTTTATGACCAGCCATTTCTATTGTGCCATTCATGTGGCAATGGCTCCATTTGTCAAAGGAGACATGTAGGGAAGAGGTGGATGCTTAAGCCGAGGAATCCTAGTGCTGAAAAAGGACTTTTATGCATTGTGCTCTCTACATATCATCAAGTTGAGTCAAAGCAATTAATGACTCAATGTGCCATCAAGTCATTTTAGGCTAGTGACCACATAGATAGATTTCATCCATGACAAGTTGTCCCCATCCTGATCTTTCCGGTCTCCTAACAGTGTCTCACGGCCATTGTAACTGAGTCCATCCTGCTTCGTTTTCTTTCCACCTTTCCCAGCATTAATTCAATTCAATTCAATTTATTAGATTTATAGGCCGCCCAATCCCGGAGGACTCCGGGCGGCTCACAAAGAACAAGAAAAGCAAAGCAAAATAAAAATAAAAAATAATTTAAAAATTCCCCAACACGCATACGTTCTGATCAGGGCTGGACCTTACATAATAAGGTCAACAGCCCCAGGCCTGTCGGAACAGCCAGGTCTTAACAGCTTTTCTGAAGGCCATGAAGGTGGGTGAGGTCTGGACCTCTGGGGGTAGCTGATTCCACAGGGTCGGAGCAGCCACAGAGAAGGCTCTCCTCCGAGGCCCCGCCAGCCGACACTGTCCAGCTGACGGCGTCCTAAGGAGGCCCACCCTGTGGGATCTTATCGGCCATTGGGAGGTATTAAAATCTTTTCCAGAGAGCTAGGTTTCCACATAATGAACATTTGCTGTCTCTTATTGCCAATTCCTATACTATCTTTACTCTGCGTTGTTCCAAGCGTTTACCCAATGGTGTAGTTCTGATCCGTGGCTGTGCCACATTACCAGCAGAATAACAGAGTTGGAAGGGACTTTGGAGGTAGGAAACTCCCAAAAAGTAAGACACTGCAGCAGGAATGCAGATAGTTTGAAGTCAGGATTGCATTTGGTTTCTCTAGATGGGAGGGTCCTCTCATGCCCCATTCAAATTATTGAATTTGCAGTAAGGAAATAAAGGGAAGACTCGAACAGCCCCAGAAGGGAGGAAGGCAGACTCTATCCTCGTTGTGCAACTAACTAGATCCAATAGAACCAAGGAATTGAAACTAACAAGCTACTGGGCAACCACTCTGACTTACAGAATGATAAAAAATAAACCTGGGAGGGGGGCGGAAAAACTGCTACATGATTAAAGAATGGAAGGTCCCATATTCAAGAAAATTAAGGGCTAACACATTTTCAGAGAGCAAACATTTTTCATTCATTGGCACTCTGCTATGATCGTTGTGCTAAGAATTTTGAAAATGTTTTCTTTGAAAAGAATGAAATCTTTCCTTGTCAGGAAGTAATTACAAGGGCAACTTATGTATTTCGCAAGATCCATTTATACCCACCTGACAAAGCTGAAATCGAATTGAATTGAATTTATTATATTTCTATGCCGCCCGTTTCCCCGAAGGGGACTCAGGGCGGCTCACAACCCAAGTCCCTCCGAGTTCCATCTGCCGGTCAATGCCGACTGGCAACCACGCGGAGGAGCTCCGACCCTATGGAACGATCTCCCCGTGGAGATTCGTACCCTCACCACCCTCCAGACCTTCCGCACAGCCCTCAAAACCTGGCTATCCCGTCAGGCCTGGGACTAAGATTGTAACCCGCCCGAATGGTATGCATGTTGTGGTTTTTTTTTATTTGTATTGTTCTATATGTCTAAAGTTTGTTTTTCCCCCCTCCCCTCTTGAGTTGTGAGCTGCCCTGAGTCCCCCCAGGGAAAAGGGCGGCATATAAATTTAATAAAATACTCAAAATACTCAAAGTCAAGGGGGAAGAGTACAAATAGGAATAAAAAGACAGACAAAACAATACCATAGTTTAAAAGCACACAACAACCATACCATTCGAGGCGGGGACAAGACTCATTAGCCCCAGGCCTGTCAGAATAGTCAGGTTTTAAGGGCTTTGCGGAAGGCCTGGAGAGTGGTGAGGGTTCGAATCTCCACGGGGAGCTTGTTCCAAATCCTAGGTAAATTCCAGCTATTCCTCCACTGTCAGTCATCTATTTTGAGAATGGCAAGGTGTGTAATGTTGAAAGCCTTCTCAAAACAATAAACAAACTTTCGACCTGAATGACTCTTTACGTTGAAGTGCCTTTCCGGAGAAATATATAGGCTTAGAGTCTGCAATTATTTCCCACTTCAACATAACTGAGCCCAATTTATTCACGTTGATAAATAAGTTTACTATTATGACTTATTATTTATTATGAATAATAATTACTATTGTTCAGTTTGTAGGGGAAAAAAGAATGATTCTCTAATCATAATGCCTGGATGCCTTATAAATGAAGCAATTGAACACTTATGTTGTATGTTTGTATGTTTATTATACTTGTATGCCGCCCTATTCCCGAGGGACTCAGGGCGGCTAACAAACAAGTGGGGAAGGGGGAGATACAAAAAACGAACAAGACAAAAACAAGATACAAGAAACAGATTAAAAGCTACACAACTATCGCAACAATTCAAGTGGGGCTGGGAACTCATCAGCCCCAGGCCTGCCGGAACAGCCAGGTCTTGATGGTTTTGCGGAAAGCCTGAAGGGTGGTGAGGGTCTGAATCTCCACGGGGAGATCGTTCCAGAGGGCCGGAGCAGCCACAGAGAAGGCCCTCCCCCAGGGGGGTCGACAGTCGACATTGGCTAGCTGATGGTATCCGGAGGAGGCCTAATCTGTGGGATCTGATTGGTCGTAGGGAGGTGATTGGCAGGAGGCGGTCTCTAAAGAAGACTTCCTAAAGTCTTCTTTAGATTGAGGGGTTGCTGAGTCTCAAAGGATGAGATCTATATCGGAGATACCTCGAGAGAAACAAATGGCTCTTCAGAAAAATGACAATTTTGCAGTACTACAGTACCTGAGAGACTGCCTCCTGCCGATTACCTCCCATAGACCGATTAGATCACACAGATTAGACCTTCTCCAGATCCCATCTGCCAGCCAGTGTCGGCTGGCGACTCCCCGGGGGAGAGCCTTCTCTGTTGCAGCGCCAGCCCTCTGGAACGACCTCCCCGTGGAGATCCGGACCCTCACTACCCTCCCGGCCTTCCACAAAGCCGTTAAGTCCTGGCTGCTCCAGCAGGCCGGGGGGCTTTCGAAATATCCAGCCCCTCGGAAATTGTGACTGTTGTATATCTTAATATGTTGTCTTGTGTATTATCCCCCTCCCTTGTTTTATTGTAAGCCGCCCGGAGTCCTTCGGGAGTGGGCGGCATACAAGCTCAATAAAACTAAACTAAACTAACTAAACTACTCCAAGCAATACAGAGAACACAAGTCAAATGCCCAATTTGAACTGTATCAGAAGGGTGTAATTCACTTTAGCCCTTACCCTCTCCCTCTGAAGATGTTCTAATGCTGGGAAAAATGAAATGAAAGAAGAAAACAACCAGCGACAAAGTGGATGAATTCAGTGAATGCACCATTGGAAGACCTGAAAAGGACAGATTGTCCTGGAGGTAATCTAGCTGTTTGTTTGTTTGTTTGTTTGTTTGTTTGTTTATTTATTTATTTATTTGTCTTGTATGCCGCCCACTCCCGAAGGACTCCGGGCGGCTCACAATAGACAAGGGAAGGGGGATAAATAGACAAAGACAACACTTTAAAAAAACCCGCAACATTCACAGTTTCCGTGGGGCTGGATGTTTCACAAGCCCCCCGGCCTGCTGGAGCAGCCGGGACTTGGTGGCTTTGCGGAAGGCCGGGAGGGTAGTAAGGGTCTGGATCTCCACGGGGAGGTCATTCCAGAGGGCTGGAGCTGCAACAGAGAAGGCTCTCCCCCGGGGAGTCGCCAGCCGACATTGGCTGGCAGATGGAATTCGGAGGAGACCCAACCTGTGAGATCTGATCGGTCTAAGGGAGGTGATCGGCAGGAGGCGGTCTCTCAGGTACCCAGGTCCGATGCCATGTAGGGCTTTATAGGTAACGACCAGCACCTTGAAGCGGGTCCGGAGACTAATGGGTAGCCAGTGCAGCTCACGGAGGATAGGTGTGACGTGGGTGTACCTGGGTGCACCCACAATCGCTCGCACGGCTGCGTTCTGGACTAACTGAAGTCTTCGAACACTCTTCAAGGGCAGCCCCATGTAGAGCGCGTTTCAGTAATCCAGCTATGTTTATTGAAGTTTATTGAAGTTTATTTATATGCCGCCCTTTTCCCGGGGGGGACTCAGGGCGGCTCACAACCCAAGGGTTATGTGGTTATGACTGGTCAGAAACATCTTGATGGCAACTAATCAATCCTACTCTCTCTTGCAGTTAAATTGGCACCAGTCTAACCTCACCACTCTGCCATTTGAATAATGTTGGCTTTATCCAGTCCAGGATTTTATAGGCTTCTACTGACACTTTGTCACTTTATGTTTTAGGTTAAAAGTAGGCCTTTTTTTTACCTGCAAATAAGAAGGGTTGCAGGTTCTGGCACACAACACCATCTATAAAATGTATGCTATTTTGCAGTCTTCTTTTAGGACAGCTAAATCAACTGACCTGTTTCTGGCTGTTGCCATAAGTATGGGCACATTCATCAAAATGATGCTGCCCCCTTTTCTCCCCACGGATTGGCATCTGCAGACGTTTCTCTTTTGGCTCTCGGATAAAATTCCCTGCTTTGTTGTCTTTTAAAATATATCTGCTGCAGTAAGCTCTATATAAAAACCCAGAGCTTTTCTCAACCTACTTTTCTTCCTCCTGCTTCCCATCCTATTATCCACAGACACAGCATCAAACAACAAACTAGAGTTGAGGAACTCAGAAAGGGAGAAATATTTCCAAATGGCCCAAAATGTGTGGTCTACTTCAGTGGTGGGATTCAAATAATTGAACAACTGTTTCTCTGCCCTAATGACCATCTGGGTAGGTGGGGCTCGGTGGTCATGTGACTGGAATGGATGTGGCCAACTCAAGGTCACTCCCGTCGATGGGCGCTTCGCCTTAGCTGTGACAATGTAATAAGGGTTAACTGGAGAGGCAGTTTCTGTAAGCAGGTCAATAAAGATCAGGCTAGAAACAACACCAGAATGTTTCCTTCCTGCCTTCCTTACAGGATTAGCCCTGTAAAGTGGAAAAAAACAAAAGGAGATTTCTTCCAACAACCGGTTCTCCCAACTGCTTAGAAAGTTACCAACCGGTTATCCCGAATAGGTGCGAACCGGCTGAATCCCACCACTGGTCTACTTCAAAAGTGAAAGCCTTCCAGCCCAAGGTTCGAGTCTTTTATTCCCACCTAAAGTCCCGAGAGTTTTTAAAAAGAAAAAATAATAAGATAAAAGGGCACTGATCTGTGCAAAAATGTGAACTGGTACAAATGGGAAAAAAAGAAAAACAAGACGTCTTCTCTGTTGTTACAGCCCCCACCTCTGCGCATGTTTCTTGCCAGCTACTGCCGTTGACAAAGAAGGGTGATGATCCCAGAAAGGAGGGTGTGAGGAATGAGGCGCATTGAGCACATTCAGTAGCAATGACAGCACAATTCAGTGCCGAACATCAACAAGCACTATAGAGAGAGGAGGGAGTTGATGATTTGGGCAAATTTATAATGACAGTGTTGTTTCTGACACAAGAAGTGGCGGGATGCTTTGTAAGCCAGTAGCCGGGAAATGATCTTAGTCTGCTGACTCATCTCCATTGTCCTATGTGCCCTTCCCAAACCACTCCTGATTTGCCCAAAGCTTTCTGTACTGTCTGTTATTGCTTCTGCCTTCACTTCTCAGGAAAACAGGTCTAGAACCGTCTGTGGTTTGACTTAAGTTTGTTTTCTATTGGTAAAGAGTGGAAGTCATTGGCAAACAAGAGAGTGGCAGCTACTGAAGAGGCACAAAGGACAAGCAGGGGGGAGTCAATGGGCATGATTGAAGACAGTCAAAACTATAAGCTACGTGGCTTGTGTTGTCTGAATAATATCGCCCATACTTATCTGACATATATGAAGTAAACACCTTGTCAGCCCTGCAATTATATTCCTTTTAGAATTTTGGCCTGCCACATTTTCTCTTATTTCAATATGCTGTTTCATTAGTATAGTCGATGGGAGTGGGGAATAGACAGGAGTAGGATTGTGGAATGTATTGTTTTCATTCTTTACTAGAAGCCAAAGTTATCTTTTGTCTCCGTACTTTTACACCTGATCGGAAGCAGCTGGGTGTGGATGCCAGCGTGGAAGAATAAGATTGGACCATGTGATGGATTGTGGGTGTGGGGACAAGATCATGAACTTTAAACTGGGTGGGTTTCTGATGTAATTTCCAGAATTGGGATTAACACAGATGTGCTAAGATGTCTGCTTTATTGAATTGGAACTTTAAGGATCGTTTTGCCTTGGACTCTGATTTAATTCTACATGATACTTGGAACGCTGACACACCTTTTTTTTCTTCCACTTACTGAGCAAGGCACTTAGGAATGGGCCATTCAGTGCCATTTCTAACAAGGTCTTCTCTTCTGGAAAGACAACTCAGAGTGTTACAAATCTAGAAAGATTATAGCACTGTTCTTAACAGATTTTTTTGTTTGTTAAAGGAATGTGGTTATTTGGAGGTAAGAATAGAGGACAGACATTTGGACCCAATATCCCATGAATGTAGCAGCTATACAATATGCTGCCTGAATATGGTTAGTTTTGCAAAATACAGTATTTTGAAGGCCACATTTTAAAATCATATTAATATCTATGAATTATAAATTTTCTCCGCTGATGTATGAGTGTGTGTATGTGTGTATTCGTCTTGTGTTTGTAATTGGTTTTAATCATTTTATGATTGTTCGCTGCTCAAACAAATAAATTTATTTAAATGATCCCAAGAGGGGAAGATAGGTGAGAGATTCAGAGGTCATAGCTGAACTGATTTAACAGATTAAAGGGAAACCATAAGCTTTATATCATGCAAGTTATTCCCCAAATCTTCCATTGACATCATCGGTATGACTAATGCAAGTAAGAATTGTTCATGGAGCAAAGTCCTTTGATGAGATTAACCTACTTCAGAATGTCTTCAAGATGCATCCACTCTTTCTCTAATTGGTCAGAAGCTTATACATTATGCATTAACTAAAATGAATTAAAAACTAGCCTTGCCTGAGTAATATATCCTCCAAAGGGATTTTGTTTCCTTCTTTCCAGAATTCTTAAAAAATGTAAACGTTGAGTAAGATATTGTTAGCTCATTTATTCATTCTGTCTATAACACTAACGGTGCTGTAACTTTTGAGGAGATGACAGTGTCAACATGAGACTTATCATGTCAAAGTCTTTCTCTTTGTCTTTCTCTTTGTCTTTCTCTTTGTCGCCTTTAAAACCTTTTTGTAATAATTCAATAAATATTATATTACTATGTTTAGAAATCTGGCTTGAAGAAAGATATTTGATGACGCACTTTATATATTTCAAAGCAAGTAACATTTCTCCATTAATATTTTAGCCCTGTGGATATACGCAGATTAGAGAATTGCATTGCTCCAGAAAAGTTACCAAAATGATACAAAACATTTTATTCTGTTCCAATTAAATCTATATACAATTACATTCTTATGTCTGTCATGGTTGAAGCAACCTATGGCTAAGTGTAAGAACCAATTCACTGCAAGTTTTGCTTAAAAGGGTTAGTGAGCATAAATAAATGTGTGTTGGGATTTCGGGCTTAAATCTATTGTTTGTGACCCACATTAAAGTGAATCAGGAATCAGTAACGGCAAAGATTCATTTCTCTTTTAAAAGCAAAACATATTGACCAAAAATAATCCAAATTACTTTGCTTATCTTCAAGATCATCTCTGGCTTGTTTCATATGAAAAGCAACTTATATCTTGATTGGGCATGTGAATTATTTGATTCAGTATTCCAAACAGAAATGTAAAGTATAGACTTTGGGATTTATATTTCACATCAGTTTGTGAAGTAGCTTAATTGATCTGGAGTCCAAATCAAAAGGGAGAAATACTGACAAGTCATCCAAATGCTGATCACTGCTGGAAATCTGATAGCCTTAAACAATAAAAGCTCAAATGATACCTCTAGTGTTCACCTGGAATGCTCCCCCATCACTTACATTAAAAACTACCGTATTTTTCGGACTATGCTCTGAAGTATAAGACGCACCTAGTTTTGGGAAGGAAAACAAGAAAAAATAATCTGCCTTTGCCTCCCAACAATTTGCCTCCTTGCAGCAAACAGCAAATAGGCTGCAGCATGTTGTGGCCCAGCAGGAGGAGCTTCCACCAGACTCCGACAGCGAGGGGCCCTATGAGTTGGCCCTGGAGGATGTGGAGGACCCTGGACAGGGTTCCGACTCTGAGCAGGGCACAGAGAGACTGGTTGACCACCAGGAGGCACCTGAGCCTTGGATCAGTGGGGAGGAGACAAGGGAGAGTGATCCAGACGCCAGCAGTGAGTTGTTCCTGGATGCATGCCATCGAAGAGCTACTCGGTGTCAGGAGCAATTACGTAATTACATGAGGTAATTACGCTCAGCTGATGGTCATTAGCCTCCTCTCCAGACTATTAAAAAGACTGCTTGTGCCACGCCCTTCTTGCAGAAGTCAACGCTTGGACTAAAGAGAAACTAACTTGGCAGGCTGGATTGCTGCCAAGGTTTGTCTGAATTGCTGCCAAGGTTTGTCTGAATTGGTGCCAAGGTTTGTCTGAATTGCTGCCAAGGTCCTTATCTGTTTGTTTACTTGGCTTTCAGCCACCGAGAGTCTGGTCTTGTTATTAAAGGACATTCCATTTAAGCTTGTCTCGGCTTTCGTTACTGGACGGAGGAGGGGGTCAGAACAGCCACCTATCCCCGCCACCTGGAACAGGCCAAAAATAGGACATGCGGCGGCCAAAAATGGGGCGTGCAGAGGTGGCATTAGGTGGCAGCGGCAATGGATGGTGGCGATTCTTGCAGCCTGGAACAGCTGATAGGAAGTATTCCAGGAGTCAAATCCAACCGTCAATAAGCTGCTTGTGCTAAATCACGCTGTGCTGAAGCTGACCACGCTGTTTGCTGTTTGCGGCAGAGTCTGAAGGGTGGTGGCCAGTGGGTGGGTGGGGCTCCAGCAACATTCACTGTATAAGAAGCACAGACATTTCCACTCATTTTGGGGGCGGGAGTAGAGTGCATCTTATACTCCAAAAAAAAAACCAGTCTATATTAGTGGGAAAGAAAAGACTCCATTATAGAAAATTTGATTGTTAGCTTATTGTCAAAACTACAATGATTTCCCCATTTTTGTGCCATACTTTGAAAGAGAGTACACGTGGGAGTTAAATTTTTAAGATTTTTTTTAATCATATAAAATTATAACCAAAACAAGTTTTACAAGTGTCATTGCAACATTTTAATCTTTAGGGCAGGTATCACAGTATAATAATAATTATTATTATATACTTTCTTTTTCTTATGAGGATTTGTGCTGATATTGAATTGTGAAACAATCCAATTATATACTGCATAGAATCACCAATGTTAATTCTATTTCAGTGCTTGAAAAGGCTACGCGGTAACACAGCATATTCTGTGTTTTTCTTTCACAAGAAGTGTGTATAGGGCATCAAGCTGGAAACTGCCCTTGTACTATACACATAAACCAAAAAACGGATATGTTAAATATGGTTTGCAGCCTTGGGAAGATGTTGGCTCAACAGGCAGCCTGCAGTATATAAACAGTTTAAATAACTTGGCATGCCAAATTTCACTCCAATATCAGTATTCAGCTATTTCAAGTGCTACCAGTAAATAGAATGCTCCATTAAACCAGAGACGGTGCTTTGTTCAACCATCAAGCATGGCTGCAAAGCATTTGAAAAAAGGGTAATAGGTTTGAAAGAGATCTGCTTGGGGGAAAGTCAAATTAACCACCTCTTTATGTTACTAAATAAAGTGGAGGGAAATGGAACCTTTGTTGGTTGCTGGTAGGAACCCAGAGGTGGGTTCCTACCAGTTCACACCTATTCGGTAGAACCAGTTCGTCAAATCTACCGAACCGGTTAGAAGAGGTTCCACCAGTGGACCCGGAAAGCAGGCCACACCTACAGAAGAGGGTCCAACAATTTTTTGAAACCCACCACTGGTCCTTGGATATGATTATTCTACACTATCATGCTCCTATTTATAAAACTCAGTGCCTCTGTGAAAGGTAAGGATGACTCCTGCGTTTGTGGTGCAATCAGAACATTCCGTGTGTTGAAGTTGTTTTAATGCAAACCAAAGATGCCTTTTAAAAAAGAAGTTTACATCATATTCTTATGCATGCCAGTGCTGTGTGTGAGGTAATTTAAGGTGGTTCTGACAAGTGTCATCGGCATCTTCATATCCGGTCATATGGGCGGCAAGCCACTCCCATCCGGTCACATGGGCGGCAAGCCACTCCCACAAAGGAGGCCACACCCACAGAGTAGGTTCGAACAATTTTTGAAACCCACCACTGCTTGTGAGATGTAGTTTTGTGTGGCACACTGAGATAAACAACGTAGGATGTTGTTGCCGTCTCTTTCAACAAAAATATTTTTGTGGTGTCAATGGGGGTGGGGGTGGCTACTGGGTGTTCTTCAACCATGCAGACTGTGGGTAGTTATTTGACCTTCAGAACTGCCTGGTTTAGATCTGAGTAGAAAGTACTGAAGAAATTGATTTAAATTGATTGTGGTGGGGGAGGGAGGGAAAAGCATAATCCCATTGCTAATTGACCTCTATGGAAACTTTTTGACTCCAATTGTCAGCAGATTGTTTCTCCCCTGCTGCTAAGAGGTTTAATGCAAGAAATATTTATTTTGCAAACACCTCCTAGCTATACTTGGAGGCCAAGTGGCAAAACCGAGGTGGCGCAGTGGTTAAATGCAGCACTGCAGGCTACTTCAGCTGACTGCAGTTCTGCAGTTCGGCTGTTCAAATCTCACCGGCTCAAGGTTGACTCAGCCTTCCATCCTTCCGAGGTGGGTAAAATGAGGACCCGGATTGTTGTTGGGGGCAATATGCTGACTCTGTAAACCGCTTAGAGAGGGCTGAAAGCCCTATGAAGCGGTATATAAGTCTAATTGCTAATAAAAACAGTTTACGGTAGAGGGTCAGGGAGTTGCACAAGAGGCCAGACCAGAGCAGCCATATTCATTATCCCTGGATCAATTCCACTCAAAGAGGCTTGTCTGTGTGTGACTCACATTCTGCACTAAACCACAATTTGTTTGGCTTCGTCCATATGTATTCCAGGATCTAGCTGTTGTGATGTACTGTCGAAATCATGGTTTATAGCAAGACATTAAATCCAGCTAGTTGTGACTTAGTCACCAATTCATTCATGCATGCATTTGTTCTTTTATTCATTCCTATATTTATATAGTTACTGGTCTCACAGAATGTGACTCTGGGTGGTGTACAATAAAGAAATTTAAAAACTGTAATATAAAAACAACCATTAAAATTAATACAGGTATTCTAATTAAATCAGGCAAGGAGAAAGTAACAGATATTAACCACAACACAGCCACCTTAACAACTTATTATTCCCTTGCATATAGCCATGTTTTGAGGGACTTGTGAAAGTTAATAGGGGTGGAACCAGTCTGACCTTAGGGAGGGGATGTTCCATAAGGTGTGGGCCATTGCAGAAAAGGCCCATTTCTGGGGTCTCACACCAGGAATAACTCTTCAGAGATGGGGTTTGCATTATACACCTATGCTGAATCTAATAGAGAGCCGAGGTGGCACAGTGGTTAAATGCAGCACTGCAGGCTACTTCAGCTGACTGCAGTTCTGCAGTTCAAATCTCACCGGCTCAGGGTTGACTCAGCCTTCCATCCTTCCATCCTTCCAAGGTGGGTAAAATGAGGACCCGGATTGTTGTTAAAACCCTGCTGCAAAATTTATGTGTGCACATATCCACACATACAAAGGCATACAATATCATCTTATCTCCTTCAGACTGCCAATTATTTTGCACAACACAGACATTCTGCCTTTAAATGCTTACGTGGTTTCAATGGCTAAACCTCTGCTCGCTGAACCAACTATTCAAAACCAGTAATTTCGCAAGGAGAGAGGATGGGAATCTCAAAAACTAAAGACATATCCAAAAACTAAAGACATATCCAAAAAGAAAATCCACCCGCGATCAGCATTGAGTGGAGCTTTTATAGCTTTAGAATAAATGAGCTGGAAGGGACCTTGGAGGTCTTCTGGTTCAGCCCCCTGCTCAAGCAGGAGAACATATACCAGAGGTCTTCAAACTTGGCAACTTTAAGACTTGTGGACTTAAACTCCCAGAATTCTCCAGACAGCTATGGACTTCAACTCCATACTTCAAAAACGGCCCCAACGGGCCAACCAAAAATTCATTCCCAAACTTGTTGCCAAATTTGAAAAAATTGCTACTGATTTAAACCATCCTATTGGTTTCACAATGGGTGAATCTTTACAGGTTCCAGTGTGAAAGAATTAAGGATTTACTCCATCTCAAAAGTCAATGGCCAACACAAGTTCAAGTAGTAAGAAACACACTAAGTGGATATATTTCAGAAATAAAAATCACATTATATTTGTCAGATGCGACTTCATTTAATAATCAGGAAAGAAACCACTCAACTCCATTTGTTTGAAATCAAGTGTACTTTTACTAATTATAAACGAACACTAGCAAAGCTAAGCTGAATCTGGTTAATTAGGCGCGAAAGCAAAGAATATCATGTATAATTCAATCCCCTCCCCTTGGCACCCCAGTCCATAGTCCAATTATAATGCACCCAACTGTCAGGTGGGAGATAACTTCAAAAGATATCACCAGGATGGAATGCTGGACAGTAAACCTTGGCGGGAAACTCCCTTCCTCCACATGCGCAGTAAGATGGTCAGGTCAGCGTCTAGAATCTTCCTCCAGCACATCATGATTCCCCTCCCAAATACCATGACCCCCCTCTCCCTTTTCAATGGCAGCTGAAGCAGCAACAAAGCAGAGGCTGACAATATTCTTACAAGGCACTTCCCCATATGACTCTGTAAAGAATGCATGGAAATCCAATTTAACACAAGAAAACCCCCATTTATTTGTAGAGAAGCTTTTCCTATTATGAAAATAGTTTCTCTTTTTCTTCCCCTTCCATACTTGCCCTTTCCTAAATATCACAATCATCTCATTCAACTTCTGTGTGAAGGAAGAATATTTTGTTCCATCCTGAAGGACAACAGCAGAAGTGAAACAAAATGCAACACAATAATGAACTTTTGCAACATAACTATTAGTAATATTTTCATTATGAGTGGGATGAAAACCAAGCCATATCTGTGGCATTGTCCACTAAATTCATAGCTTACTCACTTAAAGTATCCAAGCCGATCCAGGAAACAGGATGAGACTTAAATATTGACTTTCTGTTTTGAGAGAAGACATGTCAGAAATAACAGTATAAATCTTGATTTATGGCAGCGATGTTGAGGATTCATTTGTCCTTTCTGTATGTAGGTTCAGGAACACTAATATTGTCTAAAATAACCACCCTTGGTTTCTAACTGCTATTGCTAAGTCTAGGATTCTAGAGTTTTGTTAATCTACACCATAAAGCAAAGCAATCTGGGATGAATGCAGCATTCAATCAATATCATATATTAGCATATATCTAGAAATCTCCTCTTCCCAACTTTCAACTATTGTTGGTAACAATAACGTGAAAGCATTGGTGGTTTTAAAACCACCAATAAGACAATCGAAAGAAAAATAATGCAGGTGAAACAGTAGGAGCTTTATATGTATGTATGTATGTATGTATGTATGTATGTATGTATGTATGTATGTATGTATAGATAGATAGATAGATAGATAGATAGATAGATAGATAGATAGATAAAAAGAGTTCAGAATTAGGATTGTCTAAAATAAAATGATTCCTATGATCCATTTTCCTGATATATTAAAGAGGGGGAACATTGACACAGTGTTTGTCATAGATGGCCCACTATCTAAGTAGGGTGACAGGCATTATATGTAGGGTGACAGGCATTATATGTAGAATCTTGGCTGAATTTTACCCGTTAGATTTATTAGCAATAGCAATAGCAATAGCAGTTAGACTTATATACCGCTTCATAGGGCTTTCAGCCCTCTCTAAGCAGTTTATTGCCCCCAACAACAATCCGGGTCCTCATTTCACCCACCTCGGAAGGATGGAAGGCTGAGTCAACCCTGAGCCGGTGAGATTTGAACAGCCGAACTGCAGAACTGCAGTCAGCTGAAGTAGCCTGCGGTGCTGCATTTAACCACTGCGCCACCTCGGCTCATGGCGCATGGCTGACCATCTACATCCCTGCCTTTGGTATCGGTGGACAGAGGTCAAACTACTGATCGACCATTTAAATGGAGGCAAAGATCCTAAAAATGACCTTATCCCAGCAGGCTTGCAAAGACTTTTATCTTTTTAGATAACAGCATCTCAGACAAGAAGTTTAGAATTCCTGAAACTGTTACCTGATATGTTGAGAAAACTTTGTTGTGATTAATACGTAAGAATTGGAGTGAAATGCAAGTGTGCTGGACCACACTCCAATACCATCACAATTGCCAAGGAGGTGAAAAACAAAGCTGCGTCTTAGTTATGTTCTTGTTAAACATTTACTCGATTTTGCTTATTAAACGTTTACAAAACGTAACTTCACATGCCACCAATGTTGAACAAATGATTCTGCTTTATGCAGTTAATGTTGTTGTTTTGTTGCTAAGCTTGGTGGTTCTCAGGAGAGCTTCCAAGACTCTTTACTCAAGTCTGCCAAGTGATCAGCCATCAGCAAACCAGTCACAGCATTCTCCAATATCATAGCAATAGCAACAGCAGTAGACTTATATACCGCTTCATAGGGCTTTCAGCCCTCTCTAAGCGGTTTACAGAGAGTCAGCATATTGCCCTCAACAATCTGGGTCCTCATTTTACCCACCTCGGAAGGATGGAAGGCTGAGTCAACCCTGAGCCGGTGAGATTTGAACCGCTGAACTGCTGATCTAGCAGTAGCCTGCAGTGCTGCATTTAACCACTGCGCCACCTCGGCTCTTATCATCACCTTCCACAGATGGTATGTAGATAATCAAATTATTGATTGGATGGTTGCTTACGTGTCATCAGATTGATTCTTAGCAACCACGTAACTGGCTCTTCTCCAGGATGATTTTCCCCCAGTTTAGACTGCAGTACAAGTCAAATGTTTTAAATACTTTTCCAATATTCTAGCACATCGGTCAATGCTTCTTCTTTCTTAGCCCAAAAGAGTACAACAGCACCCCCAAAATTTCATGATGGACAGAGAGGGAACAATATGTAGACACCATCAAATTGTTTTCTGTGAAAACAGTTGCACTCTCTTTATAATCTCCTATTCCAATTCTACTTTGTTTTTTAAAAAAACTACAATCAGGATAATCAAGATCCTTAATAATGACGCCCCAATACAGCTTTAAGATTGGAGATAATCTCTGCAAAACTAAAGGCAAAATATAACAAGCAATCTTATTTGGAAGGCGAAGGATGAAGTTGGGTTCAGTTGGGCTGTTTCCATTAATAAAATCTGATGATCTAAGGCAAAATGATGGGGAAAATATCGTACCAAAATTGCTGCCCTATGGCCTACCACTGAGTATCTGTTACAATTTGATCTTTAGAAAGTTAAGGATATCATAGAGTGGGTTGAAAATGTTGCATTTTAAAGGGATCTAGAGCCGTTGTGGTAAAGAGACGCGTGGCTCAGTGGCTAAGACACTGAGCTTGTCAATCAGAAGGTCAGCAGTTCAACGGTTTGAATCCCTAGTGCCACGTAATAGAGTGAGCTCTCAATACTTGTCTGTTCTGTCCCCCCTTCACGGCTCTTAACAAACGCAAGCAGACAAACTTAAAAGGAAGTCTTTCTTTATCAGTTCTCAGTTCAAACTGGCTTCGAGCCCAGAAACAACATAAATACAAGTCTCCGACAAGAATGCAAAACAAAACTCTTACGAGCAATGCACTTCTTCCAAAGTCTCCACAAATCAGGGTTACAGGAAACACCAAAGCACTTATCCAAGTGTACTAAGCAATGTTGTACGCACGAAGGAACGTTGACTCCTGCGACTAGGGGCATGGCAGCATCCGTCCTTTTATCTCCAAACTTGCCTCTGACCAGCCCCAGCTGCATAATGAATCTTGTATCCCGAAAAGACTCACAGCAGACATCTGCTGAGTCACAACACTCGTCGCAGTTCGAAAGCATGTAAAAAATGCAAGAAGAAAACGCAAGTAGAAAAATAGGGAAGACTTTGGTGGGAAGATAACAGCGCTCCATATGCGCCTTTGGTGTTTAGTCATGCCGGCCACATGACCACGGAGACGTCTTTGGACAGCTGGTTTTTCAGCTTAGAAATAGAGATGAGTACCACCCCTAGAGCCGGAAACAACCAGCACACATGTGTGGGGAAACCTTTACTTTTACCTAAGAACCGTAGGGGTGCCGTTAATGCAGTACTAGAGGCTACTTCTGCTGACTGCTGACTGCCAGCAGTTCGGCGGTTCAAATCTCACCGGCTCAAGGTTGACTCAGCCTTCCATCCTTCTGAGGTTGGTAAAATGAGGACCCAGATTGTTGGGGGTAATATGCTGACTCTGTAAACCGCTTAGAGAAGGCTATAGAGCACTATGAAGTGGTATATAAGTCTAAGTGCTATTGCTTATTGCTATCTAAAACAAATCATAACGCTCTTCTGGTTCCTAAAAGAATCTCAGAGAACTTTCCTGCAAACTTCTTCAACTTATTACTGGGCACTTCTTAGAGACCAGTATAATGCCCTTTCCTTGGCAGTTATAGAATACAATAATATTCCAGTCTTCTAGTGACTGTCCTTATGAATCCAGGAAGATTGAACTAATTTGAATTGAGCTGAACTGGACATCGCAATGCATAATTAATCAGCCTTTAATTTTATTTTTTTAAGACCAGGCTAACCTTGATAAATTTGAGATCAGCCTCTTAAAGAGCAATAAATGATATGTATTGTTTCAAAATGTTTCTTTCTTAGCAACAAAAACATTGTTTGTTTGTTTATTATTTATTTATTTATTAAATGCATATGCTCCCCATCTCACTGTTTATGTGATTCTCATAGTTTATGCTAGACTATGAGATCCTAAGAGGATCATGTTAAAGAAAATTACAGCACAGAGTTTTAAGTTTGGATTAAATTTTTACTACCTTAGCTTTTTATGATTTCTGTACTTATTTGCACTCTGGTCTATGATCATAATAAATACTATTACTAATGAAGGCAAAGTTGGACGAGGCAAATCAATTACCTATCAGCTTGCTGTTACACTAGCTCTCTCTACCTACCCTGATATGGTTTCTAAATCTGTCTTAGACAATTAGTTTCCATATCTTATCTGGTCCAAGACATGTGAATTATAAAACATACTGGGCAGCCTGACAAAAGCATATCATCAACTACTTTATTGTTGATTTCCTTTGGCATGTTTAAAGTCCAGTCACAGCTTGGTTTATTTATTAATAGACTCCCTTCAGCATAAAATAAGAAATATTCTGTTTAACCTTTCAGTGTAAATTCCGATGCGGTTGCCAACATCTGATTAAGAATTCAAACATATTAAGAAAATTAACCAAAGCTTTCCCAATGTGAATGCTGAGGGTAACTGAATGTGCCAAGTCCCTGTCGAGCATATTTACTAACTCACTCTCAATTTTTTTACTTTTTTTATTCTATTCTATTTTATTTTTTCTCTTTTATCTACTCTTTTTTCTCTTTTATTTAAGAATCAGTAGCTATAGACATAGCACTACGGCTATTGAGGTGCTGTGGAAAATGGCATCTCTCAACTACAATGAGTTTCTCGCATTTCTTTGTGGTTGAAACAGTCAGGAAACAGACACCACAAGAAATGCTAGAAATCTGCTGGTCTTAACTATAACAACATCACAATCTTGAAAGCCTGTTATTGTTTTTGATTCTCTTCCCCCCCTTTATTTACATAGATATAGATATAGATATAGATATAGATATAGATATAGATATAGATATAGATATAGATATAGATATAGATATAGATATAGATATAGATATAGATATAGATATAGATATACATATACATATACATATACATATACATATACATATACATATACATACATACATACATACATACATACATACATACATACATACATATATATATATATATATATATATATATATATATATATATATATATATAAAAACACCAATCAGCTAGTCATGGGTTGTGACTTTAAATGCATACTTATTTCCCTGGCTCAGCTGATAAGGAGAAGAACCTTGTGGCTTAATGGTTAACACATCTGCCTAAGATGCAGTACAGCACAGGTTCTAATCCCAGTAAGGGTATGGCTAGCTGATGAGAGCTAAATAGCTTGAAATAGATCTATATTAGTCTCCCTTTATTTATTTATCAGCATAAATACAACACAAATGTAACAAAGGCAACAGTAAAAATATTGGGTTGCTTCCATATATATATATATGTGTGTGTGTGTGTGTGTGTATGTATATATATATGTATATATGTGTTGTGTGTGTGTGTGTGCGTGTGTGTGTGTGTGTGTGTGTGTATATATATGTGTATATATATGTGTATATATGTGTATATATATCTATTAGATTTTTACAACCCCCGGTATGCCCAAATATGGGAGGAAGATCACTTCTTACATTCTCTGTCCTTCGGCTCGTCACAAGACACCATCCAGGCAGAAACCCAATATTTTTACTGTTGCCTCTTTGTTACATTTGTTGTATTTGTGCTGATAAATAAATAAAGGGAGACTAGTATAGTTCAAATCCCAGTAAAGGTATGGCTAGTTGATGAGAGCTAAATAGCTTGAAATAGATCTATACTAGTCTCCCTTTATTTATTTATCAGCACAAATACAACAAATGTACATATATGTATATATGGTTCTATGGTTCTATGGTTCCATATATATATATATGGAACCTGTTCTCTGCCATAATGACCAGCTGGTAGGAATAGCTCGGTGGTCATATGACAATGTGGCTGTGGCCAACTCATGTCGATGTGTACTTCATCTTAGCTGTTACAATGTAATAAGGGTTAACCGGAGAGGCAGTTTCTGTAAGCAGGGCAATAAAGATCAGGCTAGAAACAACACCAGAATGTTTCCTTTAAAGTGGGGAAAAAAATAAAATAAGATTTCTTCCAACAACCAGTTCTCCAAACTGCTTAGAAAGTTATGAACTGGTTCTCCCGAATAGGTGTGAACCGGCTGAATCCCATCACTGATATATATATATATATTCTACCAGCAAGTTGGGAGAGATTATTTCTGATCTTCCTGACCAAACTTGGGAAAGATTTATTCTATCATCGCATATTACTGACGATAGCAATGAAGAACTGTCATATCCATGCCTCCAACTGTTCTTCTGTATCTGAAAAGTTCTAGGGACATCAGATTGGCTGCTATTAGAAAACCAACCACTGGGCTAAATGTATCCTGGATCAAAGCAATTGGATTATTCTCCTGCAAATATCATTACAAATCAATATTTCCCCAACCCAATATCCTTGACAGGTTTTTTCAGTCTTTCCCCCCACAATTCTCAAGCAGGTAGGAGTTATATTCAAACACATCTAGAAAGCAAGCAATTGGAAAAGGCGCCTCTGTTTTTTTGTAAAAAAAAATATTGGACAAAAATACATACATGGTTGGAAAAAATGGTAAAGCAACATATTGATTTAAAACCAGAAAAAGCTCCTCTGAATGCCATAATTTTCCTAATCTTCCACCAACTCATATGTTCAAGCTTACTTCATATCCCATAGTGGTGGTGGTGGTGATTTTTCCACATAGAAATGGCTGCTGCTCTTACTACCAATAATGCTGCCTCTTCTAATTCCAAATGCATCGTTTTCTCTCTAGTGTTCAGATTAAAACCACCTCGTTTCCTGTCTGTCATCTAAACAGTTGAAATCTTACGCATTCTGGGGTCTTGCTCTGTTTCTTCAATACACTCACAGTTTGTACTGTGGTTGAGGTTTTTGCATCTCCACCAAACTTTACAATCCACAAAAAGACAAAGATGATGATGATGCATAACAGGAAAGGTAAGCTGAGATTCTCAAAGAGTGGAGTTTTATTTCCCAAAAGACTGTTCTCCCTTATGACAAGAGGTCATGAGAGAATATGCTTTTGAGATTGGGGAGTAGGAAACTTTTGGCCTGCCAGATGTTGCTGGATTACAGCTCATAAGGGTCCTGTCCTCTGTGTGGCTAATGCTGAAAAACAGTGAGAGTTGCAGTTCATTTTTCACAACCCTGCTGTTCAGTTGCAATGATTGTCATCCTCCAGCCCATTCATAAGGCTAGATGAGAGTCCTCAACAGGGATGGGTTCCTGCCAGTTCTAAGCTCTTCTATAGAAGAGGTTCCACAAATCTACAGTGGCGTTTAGAACCGGTTCCAGCTCCCTCCCCCCGCCCGTCCGCACATCATCAAGATGAAGAGCGAGAGGAGGAATTCTGGGAGTTGAAGTCCACAAGTCTTAAAGCTGTCAACTTTGAACACCCCTGGGGTTTTTTTCCCTAAAGGGTTAGGGATGCAAGGATCTTGTAACTTGATAGCTTTAAGACTTGCACACTTCAATACCAGAGTTCCTGAGCCAACATGACTGGAGGAGGAATTCTGGGAGTTGAAGTCCACAAGTCTTAAAGCTGTCAAGTTTGAACACCCCTGGGGATTTTGTTTCTAAAGGGTTAGGGGTGCAAGGGTCTTGTAACTTGACAGCTTTAAGACTTGCGTGCTTCAAATGCCAGAGTTTCTGAGCCAACATTTTGGTTGCTAAGCAAGAGCGTTGATAAGTGAGTTCCACCACATTTTACAAGTTGGCCACACCCACCCAGTCACATGACTGCCAATCCACTCCCACTTGGTCAGATGGCTGGCAAGCCACTCCCATCCAGTCACATGGCCGGCAAGCCACTCCCACAAAGCAGGCCGCACCCACAGAAGAGGTTCTAAAAAAAATTTGAAACCCACCACTGGTCCTCAAGCAGCCACAGAAGGGAAGTAACTCTGCTCCCCTTCATGCAAGCTTTTCAAGCTGAACTGCAAGGCGTTGCAAACTGTGCCATTTGCCTCGAAGCTTTGTGAAATTCGAAATGCATGACCTCCCAACCTGCTGACCCTGGGAAGGACAAGAATTTGAGATCTTTTAAAAATTTACCCAGTTTAGATCAGAAATAATGATCCGGGTACCCATAGCAAGAGGCAATTTGCAAACATCAGTTGCCCTTCCCTGCTAAAGCAGAGCTAAGCACCTTTCCCCATCTACAGCAAATGGAAAAATACCAAGAGCAATTTATTGCCGGTGTGGCCTTCCATTCACTGTGGCACTTAGAGCATTAACTGCTCCTGCTCCCATAGCAACTCCTTGAGCCTGCAATGTTTCTCCCCTGGGTGCAAAAACACAGTGGTGGTAATTAGTCTTTTGTTCAGCTTGCTGTAAAGTCCAACTGAGTCCGTCCAATTTACTTGCAGGTTTGCATCTCATTATATATGCAAAGCAGTGCAAACAGCTCATAAATAAGGTGGGGACAACTCTTTTGATGCTTGCATTCCTTTATTTCCAGTCCTTCTCCTTCCCTTCCTATTGGCCACTCAGTGCTTCCAACCAACTGTTGAATTCAATGGCTTTTTCTAAGCAGTTGAGGTACATAACCCAATTCCATTAACCAGGAACAAGCCAGATGCTGCACTTGTTGTAAGTGCAAAGACCAGTTTTAAGACACTTTTTTTCAGCACCATCATAACTTTGAATGGTCATTAAACATAAGTTGAAGGCTATCTGTGCTAATCATAATAATAATAATAATAACCAGCACCTTCAATTGCACAGAAAAGAAACTGGGGACCAGTACAGCTCATGCAGTTGTAGCAGAGGTGGGTTCCTACCAGTTCGCACCTATTCGGTAGAACCGGTTCGTCAAATCTACCGAACCGGTTAGAAGAGGTTCCACCAGTGGACCCGGAAAGCAGGCCACACCTACAGAAGAGGCTCCAAAATTTGTTTGAAACCCACCACTGGTCCTTGGATATGATTATTCCACACTATCATGCTCCTATTTATAAAACTCAGGGCCTCTGTGAAAGGTAAGGATGACTACTGCGTTTGTGGTGCAATCAGAACATTGCGTGTGTTGAAGTTGTTTTAACGCAAACCGAAGATGCCTTTTAAAAAACAAGTTTACATCATATTCTTATGCATGCCAGTGCTGTGTGTGAGGTAATTTAAGGTGGTTCTGACAAGTGTCGTCGGCATCTTCATATCCGGTCACATGGGCGGCAAGCCACTCCCATCCGGTCACGTGGGCAGCAAGCCACTCCCATCCGGTCACATGGGTGGCAAGCCACTCCCACAAAGGAGGCCACACCCACAGAGTAGGTTCGAACAATTTTTGAAACCCACCACTGCTTATGACCATTTTTCACATTTACAATCATTACAACATCACCATAGTCACAGGGACAAAATTCAGACCTTTGGCAATTTTAACCATGTTTATGATGGTAGCACTGTCCTGGGGTCATGTCATCACCTTTTGTGACCTCCTGACCAGCAAAGGCAATAGGGAAGCCAGATTCACTCAACAACCATGTTACTAATTTAACAACTGCAGTGATTCACTTAACAGTGGCAAGAAATGTTGTAAAATAGAGCAAAATTCACTTAAATGTTCTGCTTAGCAACATAGATTTGGGGCTCAGTTATGGTCATAAGTCAATATCTGGGAGTTGAAGCTACTCTGCTTGGGAGCAAGACTTGGATAATAGGAGTGTATGTTCCAAATAAGGATAAAGTAACATTTTATAAAGATCTAGTGAATAAATGGACTTACCCTAGGAAAATTGGTGTTTAATGGGAGACTGGAAACAGTCACAAAAAGATAGAACATCTGAGAAAGACATTACGATTTCATGAAGTATATTACCAAATTATGATGCAAAACAATATACTTGTTTTTGGGAAATGCATAGCTCCTTCTCAAGCAATAATACCTTTTGGATTACTAAGGATCTGGTTACTACCGAGTGATCACAAATTGAAGATATTGCCAAAAACCTTTTCAAACCATAACGTGGTGACTTTATCATTTAAAAGGAAAACCAGCTCTTTCACAGGGAAGTTAAATGGAATATTATTGCAGGAAGATATAGTAATGGGAGATTTCAAAAAATAACAATATTAATAAAGGTACAGCCATAACAATGGTTTGGGATGCAAGAAAAGCTTTTATGAGATAATATTTTATACAATGTAATGGTGGGCTCAAAAAAAGGAGAGATAACACAAGCAATTTTGTACAAGATAAAAATGAAAGAAGAATTAAAGAAATCCCCAGAAAAGAAAACTATTACACAACAAATCAAATGCTTACAAAGGCAATGGAAATAAACATGAATTGTGAAAAACCAAAATCTGAATTTGCATATAAGCCAGGGAAATGGTTGGCATATAAATTGAGGAAAGGAGAAAAGAATGATAGTAAGATTACAACAGACAATTCAAAGATGTAAACAATATTTCATCAACCTTATTCTAAATGATGCAAAGGAGAAAAAGGTTCCATGGCCAACTCCCTCAATTTAATTTATGCTTAGTTGGGTAAACGCAACTTTTCATTCAATTTCATTCAGGCATATCCAGTTTTCAATGCCGGCTGGCGGCTCCTCAGAGGAGGGCCTTCTCTGTAGCTGCTCCGACCCTGTGGAACGATCTACCTGTAGAGATCCGGACCCTCCCCACTCTCTCGGCCTTCCGAAAAGCCATTAAAACCTGGCTGTTCCGGCAGGCCTGGGGCTGTTGACTTCAGGAATGAGGTCCAGCCCCACCCAGATTGAGTGTATGGTGTGTTGTTTTAAATTGTTTCCTTTTAAATTGTTTCTTTTTTTTAAATTCCTTATATTAACTTTGTTGTAAGCCGCCCGGAGTCCTACGGGATTGGGGGGCATATAAATTTATTAAAAGTTAAAGTTAAGGTTAAAGTTTTCTTTGGAAGCAAACGAATAGTCACAGATGCATTCTAACTTTTACACAATATTTACAAGTTACCCTTTCTCTCGTATGCTTTTCCTCTAGGGTGAAAAGTTACATTTGCGGCATCATCACTCTATCATTACTGCAAATGCAGGCAAAGTTTGAGGAGCAAGGTTGGGGATTTTTTTTTTTTTTTTGGTGTGTTCAAAAGTTTTATTTCTTTTAAAACAAACATTTCATCATTCCTCAATCAGTAAGACATCGAAGTACAATTTTTTGTATGTCAAAATAATTCTAGTTTACCACCAAATTCTTGTCTAGTCTAATGTATACCCTTCCCTCCCTCCCCCCTCCCCCCAACCCCCCTCCTCCTCCCCCCCCCGACTTCCCAGAACCCGTACACGGTATGGATTTTTAACAAACACAGTCTAAAATCTATTGAGAAAAAAGAAATAAAGAAATTAATGACGTTCTACATTGACCTTAGCTTCTTCTTGCTGAACTAACTTTAAACAGTTTAAATCATTCCTGATCTTAAGCATAGGCTAACTGGAGTTTCTTGGTCCCGTATTTATTTTGTATATAGTCAATCCATTTTTTCCAGTCTCGTTTATATCTCTCATTTGAGTGATCTTTAAGATATGCCGATATTTTAGCCATCTCGGCTAAGTTTGTAACTTTCAATGTCCATTCTTGAGTTGTAGGCAAGTCTTCCTTCTTCCAGTATTGCGCCACCAACAGTCTTGCTGCCGTTATTAAGTGCAGAATCAAGTTACTCTCTACCACTGTAAAGTCAGTACATATACCTAGTAAGAATAACTGAGGAGTAAACTTTATCCTTCTTTTAAAGATATTTTGCATAATCCACCATATTTTTATCCAGAATGCCTTAACCTTTTGGCAGGTCCACCATATATGATAATATGTAGCATCGAAAGAACCACACCTCCAACATTTAGGCTGTACATTAGGTTGGGGATTTTTAAGTAGCTTTGAAGGAATCACCCTCACCGCGCCAATAAAAGGCAAAGAATGGGAAATTCAAGAAAAGTTATGCATTATCGTTCAGATTCAAAGAGTAAAACCTTTGAAGGTGTTTCCTCAATGTACAGGGAGTTTTATATCTGTGGGGACATTGGTGCTCTCTGAGCACCAATGTTTTCTTAGGTTTAGGTTTAGGTTTTATTGGGATTTATATGCCGCCCTTTTCCCTGAGGGGACTCAGGGCGGCTTACAACCACAGGGGAGGGGAAGTGCAAGGTCAAAACAAACACTTTGTGAACAAAAGAAAAATAATAAAACACAACTTTCATTCAGCAATCAAACACTCGGGCGGGTAATTGGAACCTATCCCCAGGCCTGCTGGGAGAGCCAGATCTTGAGGGCTGCGCGGAAGGTCTGGATAGTGGTGAGGGTACGGATCTCCATGGGGAGCTCGTTCCACAGGGTCGGGGCAGCAACAGAAAAGGCTCTCCTCCGTGTGGTCGCCAGTCGACATTGACTGGCAGATGGAATTCGGAGGAGGCCCAGTCTGTGCGATCTGATTGGTCGATTTAGGGAGGTAATCGGCAGAAGGCGGTCTCTCAAGTACCCAGATCTTACAGATATTTCATCACCAAACTAAATAATAGCATCAGAACAGTTTTGAACATGCTCCAATTCCGCAAAGCCCTTAAAACCTGGCTGTTCAGACAGGCCTGGGGCTAAGAACTATTGCCCCCGTCTCGAATTGGTATGACTGTTGTGTATTTTAAATTATGTATTGTTTCTGTGTCGTTTTAATTTTCTGTTTGTATCCCCCTTCCCTGGTTGAGTTGTGAGCCGCCCTGAGTCCCCTTGGGGGGAAAAGGGCGGCATATAAATAAAATCAACATTCAACATTCAACATTCATTCAGTTTCCCTGTCTTGGTTTGCTTAGATGATGACTCAGTGCTAGCTATGCTAGGCAGATGTCAGCCTTACATAATTAGTGGCAGGTAAAACTGTTCTTTTGAATCCTTATTTTTATTGCTTTTATTAACGTCAAATCCTTGTTCTTTTGTTTGCATCTGGGCTGGGTTTGTATTCCAGGTCCTTTGAGGCTACTTAAAAATCCCCATCCTTGCCTGCCAGCTACTCAAAGTTTGCCTGCACTTGTAGTAATGTTAGGGTGATGCAGCAAACATAACTTATTCACACTAAAGGAAAAGCATCCCATGTCTTTCAGAACTTCATGCTTACGGGCGATCTGGTAAACGGGTGAGAACTGGAGCCATTTCTTTAAAATGGCTTAATCACTGGGACAAGTTCTTTTTAAAAAATAAACGTTATTAATTGTTATTAATTACATTTCTCAGTGCTTAATAAGCATCGTTTTGTCTGGCTAGTTAATTTGCTTAACAATAAAAATGCCATTCTTACCCTCCACCCCTTTTTTTTCAACTACTGGTAAAATAAGTTCCAAGTTTGATAATATTCTGTGTCTTCTTTCTGTTTAATTTTCAATGTAAGCCTGTTGATTTCTGCACGGTCTAGTATCTTCTTAATTATCTCTTCATCTCGTGGTGTTTCTTCATCTTTCCACTGGGATAAGTTCTTATCCTATCCAGATTCCAGGTGAGAAAGAAATGGAAAGTGAGTTGGTTCCCATTCAGGGAGTTCTGCCATTTGGAATGAGATCCTTGCTGAAGTCTATATGGCCCTCACTGTTAGTGTTCTGTAAAGCCTTAAAGATTTGGCTCTGGTTCTGAAGAGCTGGATTTCAGGACTTGGGTTGAGCTTAATGCCCCCACCCTTGTTGAATTTGTCTGTTGTTTTTCTTTCTGTATACCATGTTTTCCTGAAAATAAGATCCAACTGAAAAATAAGACCTGCCATGATTTTTCAGGATGCTCGTAATATAAGCCACCCCCAAAAAATAAGCCCCAGTTAAGATTGTCATCCAGACAGATGCATTTTGTATCATATTTCCCCCCCAAAAATAAGACCTAACTGGAAAATAAGTCCTAATGAATCTTTTGAAGGAAAAAATAATATAAGACCCTGTTCTGACCCCCCTCATCTCACACCAACACACACTCCGAGCCAAAGATAAGTTACGGCATTTAATTAACAGACAGACAGGTCCTTGGCAGCAAACCGGCACAGACAAGCTTGGGCAGCAATCCAGCACAGATAAGCCCTGGCAGCAATCCAGCCTGCCAAGCTCACAATAATGTTCTCTGACATTAGTTCCTGCGTTGACTTCTGCAAAGGCATGTGCACAAGTAGTCCTTTTATAGTCTGGAGAGGAGCCTAATGACCACCAGCTGAGTGCAATTACCTTCTGTAACTGTGCAACTGTTCCTTACGCCTATTAGCTCTCTGGTGCTGGGGATCCAGGAGCAACTCACTGCTGACGTCAGGATCACACTCCCTTGTCTCCTCCCCACTGGTCCAAGGCTCAGGCGCCTCCTGGTGGCCAACCAGCCTCTCTGTGCCCTGCTCGGAGTCGGAACCCTGTCCAGGGTCCCCCACATCCTCCAGAGCCAACTCATAGGGCCCCTCGTTATCGGAGTCTGGTGGCAGCTCCAACGGCTCCTGCTGGGCCACAACAAGACCCTATATTATTTTCAAGGAAGCACAGTATTATACCCGTACCCACACCTTTTTAGTTTGTATTGGTTATTTTATTGTGTTATGAACTTCCCCAAGTCAGCTGCAGACAATCAATCCCTAAATTGAATGAAATAAGTTCAAGAGACAGGTGAGGCAGAAACACACTTGCCTGCTTGAATGGAACTTTCACTCGGCGGGAATACCACACCCAGCCACCTCAATTAGGGAAAGGGAGACAACTGAGTTTCCAGGAAGGGATCTGACAGACTTATGTGATGTCATGGGAGGCATTCCCACCTCCTCCTTGTTTACCTGTACAAAAAAAAAATATTCCATTTCACCCTTCCGTGCCACATGGTTGACTCTGCCCTTTGCAAGTAAACATAACCTCATTATCCCCCACCCTGCTTGATAGGAGAACAAAAGAACAAGAATACTGTTGCTAGCTGTATGTATATATCATTAGCAATAGCAATAGCAATAGCAGTTAGACTTATATACCGCTTCATAGGGCTTTCAGCCCTCTCTAAGCGGTTTACAGAGTCAGCATATCGCCCCCACAGTCTGGGTCCTCATTTCACCCACCTCAGAAGGATGGAAGGCTGAGTCAACCCTGAGCCGGTGAGATTTGAACCGCTGAACTGCAGATAGCAGTCAGCTGAAGTGGCCTGCAGTACTGCACCCTAACCACTGCGCCACCTCGGCTCTGTTAAGCTAATTCCAGTGTCAAAAGTCCCAGTCCCCACCCATTACTTCTTTCAGTCAATTTTTGGGTAGCTGCATTTCAAGCCTTGCAAGCTTCAGTAGTAAGGTATGATGGAAAGCGTGATCTTGATTCCTCTACCAATGGGACATGCTAATCCCATGTTTTCCTGCAGTGCTAAATTACTCCCTAAAAAGACTCATCGTTCCACAAACTAAGCTCAAGATAATCAGCATGCTGGAAAGTAAGTTGAAATGCCTGATGCCGAGTGAAAAACCGGAGAAAGTGCCACATAACAGAAGTGGAGTGGTATTTTAAGACTTTGAATAAATGTTTGAATTTCTCCCATGCTTAGCAACACCAAGATCACTCTTGGTAATAAATTGGGCAAACCGTACCAGTTTATATCATTTAAAGAGACCACAGAATAAGAGTTCACCTTGGTAAAAGTTCTGGTTTGTTTTTAAAGTACGGTACAGGCCGTTCTGGTTTGAGTTCAACAGAAAGCCGGGGACTAATTATCTCAAATATAAAAGGCTGCAGTTATTTATGAAATAAATGTCCCAGTTCCAGCAATCCCAAACACTGGCATTTGCTGCCTTTTCCTTCTCCACATCCCAGGATTGGCAGAGATTATCTCCACCAATGCCAACTTGGACAATCCACCAAAGGAAAAATAAATTAATATTCAACCATTCCTTCCTATGCAGCTCATTCAAAGCCGTTCTGTTGGCTGCAGGCAGGACTCAAATAGTACGAATAGGGCTGGCTGAATCTAAACTAAGATTCAGTTAAGCTATTTCAGTTATACAATTTTTTCAGAGAAGCTGACATTTTAGTCACCGGATGACTAGTTTGCTCCCTGATGTACTGGAGTATTCCCAGATATTTAACCGACTCAATAGGGCTAACCAAGAAACAGTACACAGTTTAACCTCAACCCTAAAATAAAATCTCTTTTGAATATTGTTTCTTGGTGAACTCATTGACATATCCATGTAGCATTCTTGGAAGCTATATGGAAGTAGTATCTGTCCAACTTCACAAGCTAGGACAGCCCTATTTACTTACTAACCCAATCTGTAACAAATAGTAGAATAGAATAGAATAGAATAGAATAGAATAGAATAGAATAGAACAGAACAACAGAGTTGGAAGGGACTTTGGAAGTCTTCTAGTCCAACTCCTGCTTAGGCAGAAAACCCTACACCACTTCAGACAAATGCTTATCCAACATCTTCTTAAAAACCTCCAGTGTTGGAGCATTCACAACTTCTGGAGGCAAGTTGTTCCACTGATTAATTAATCCTAAACTGTCTACCATGGACCTCACCCCATTCCCACGAGGTCTGTAAGAGGGTGTGCATAAGCGCACCAGTGTGCCTACCATCCCTGTCCTATTGTCCCCATTTATTCGTATCCATTTCCTGTGTTCATGTCCATGTTTATACTTATACCTGTTATCTCATACATGTTTGACAAACTAAATAAATAAACATTTACCACATATATTTTGCTAAACCCTCAGGGTGTGCACTCAAGAAAAATGCTGTAATTGGTCAGCTATAATGTGCCAGTTCTTCTTTGTGGACATACAGTATAAAAGTTACAATAATAGAACAGCAGAGTTGGAAGGGACCTTGGAGGTCTTCTAGTCCAACCCCCTCCCTAGGCAGGAAACCCTCTACCGTTTCAGACAAATGGGCTATCCAACATCTTCTTACAGACTTCCAGTGTTGGGGCATTCACAACTTCTGGAGGCAACTTCTGTTCCACTGATTCATTGTTCTCACTGCCAGGAAATTTCTCCTCAGTTCTAAATTGCTTCTCTCCTTGATTAGTTTCCACCCATTGCTTCTTGTTCTACCCTTAGGTACCTTGGTAATTAGGTAATTTGACTCCCTCTTCTTTGGGGCAACCCCTGAGATATTGGAACACTTCTATCATGTCTCCCTTAATCCTTCTTTATTAAACTAGATATACCCAGTTCCTGCAACCGTTCTTCCTATGTTTTAGTCTCTAGTCCCCTAATCATCTTTGTTGCTCTTCTCCGCACTCTTTCTAGAGCCTCCACATCTTTTCTACATCATGGCAACCAAAACTGAATGCGATATTCCAAGTGTGGCCTTACCAAGGCCTTATAAAGTGGTATTAACACTTCACGTGATCTTGATTCCATCCCTCTGTTTATGTAGCCTAGAACTGTGTTGGCCTTTTTGGCAGCTGCTGCACATTGCTGGCTCCTATTTAAATGGTTGTCCACTAAGACTCCAAGATCCCTCTAGCAGTTGCTACTATTGAGCAAGGTACCACCTATACTGTACCTGTGCATTTCGTTTTTCTTGCCTAAATGTAGTTTTCTTGCCTAAATAGTAGTTCACCTCTAGATATATAGAGAGCCATGGAATTAGTGTTGATGGAAATAGAAACCATTACAAATACGAACAGGTTACAAGCATTCCTTCAACTTTGGGAAAGAGGGTAACATTAAGAAGAGATTTAGGCTGACTCTTGATTCAGTGGGTTATAACAGAGAAGAAAAATACACTCGTACATAAGGTTCCAAGGAAAATGCCCACTGTCAGGGTTTTTGTCCCTTAGTTTTAAAAAAGACCATGGGGATATATGGATGCATTGTTAATATTTGTTTTATTTGCAAATAATACAATCAGAGTTATAGGCAAATAGAAAAACTGCTGGCAGTTTTTTGCTGCCTTCTAGGATTATTCAGATAATCAGTTTGGGGTAATGTTTAAGGCATCACATTAGAAACCAGGAGATGGTAAATTCTAGTCCTGCCTTAGGCACCAAGCCAGCTGGGTGACCTTGGACCAGTCACTCCCTCCCAGCTCTAGGACGTTGGCAATGGCAAGACACTTCCGAACTCTTGCTGTGAAATCTGCAGTCACCAGGAGTAAAAAAAAACTGACTCAAAGGTCACAGCGAGAGGCAGACAGAGTTAGTCAGTTTTTTCCAGCCCAAGTTATTTGAATGTGTAATGTAATAACTGATAAGCTTAACTATAGTTAGATCTCACCTTAACATGGTGTTGAGTAAGAACAATGTTTCAGCAGCAAACAGAGCCACAAAAGATCAAATCAGGACTAAAGAGATACGATTTGCTTTAGAAAAATTAGAACAGCTTGCTTGGATAAACATGGACAATGTATTCTAATTTCATTGATAATTAGCTGTTATGCCTGTGCCTTGTTTCCATCTCAATCAGAAATGGCAGTGAAAAATCTCAATGCTCCTAGGAATGTATCATGGAAAGTTCTTTCAATGCTCTAACAAGATAAAAATCATTAATTAAGGTCTTATTTTTTTTAATACCACAGATCTATACTATCATCACACACAGATATGCCCCAGTGGTGGGATTCAGCCAGTTCGTACCTATTCGGGAGAACCGGTTGGTAACTTTCTAAGCAGTTCGGAGAACTGGTTGTTGGAAGAAATCTTATTTTATTTTTTTCCCCACTTTACAGGGCTAATCCTGTAAGGAAGGCAGGAAGGAAAGATTCTGGTGTTGTTTCTAGCCTAATCTTTATTGACCTGCTTACAGAAACTGCCAGTAAGATCGCACAGGGCGGGCCTCCTTCAGGTGCCATCAGCCAGGCAATGTCGGCTGGCGGCTCCCCGGGGGAGGGCCTTCTCTGTAGCCGCTCTGACCCTATGGAATGAACTGCCCCCAGAGATCCAGACACTACCCACTCTCATGGCCTTCCGAAAAGCTGTTAAAACCTGGCTATTCCGGCAGGCCTGGGGCTGTTGACCTCATTACTGAGGTCCAGCCCCGATCAGATTGGGTGCATGGTGATTTTTTAAACTGTTTTCTTTGTCTTTTTTAATTCTTTATTTTTTGATAATTTACTTCTTTTCTGTAAGCGGCCCGGAGTCCTCCAGGATTGGGCGGCCTATAAATCCATTAAATAAAGGAGGAAAGGAAGAGGGAAAGGAAGGAGAGAAGGAGAGAAGAAAGGAGGGAAGGAAGGAAGGAGGGAAGGAAGGAAGGAGGGAAGGAGGGAAGGAGGGAAGGAGGGAAGGGGAAAGGAGGGAGGGAAGGAAGGAGGAAAGGAAGGGGGAAAGGAAGGCGAGAAGGAGAGAAGAAAGGAGGGAAGGAAGGAAGGAGGGAAGGAAGGAAGGAAG
This sequence comes from Thamnophis elegans, assembly GCF_009769535.1. Lineage (NCBI taxonomy): Eukaryota > Metazoa > Chordata > Lepidosauria > Squamata > Natricidae > Thamnophis > Thamnophis elegans. Next base: position 4,356,966 of record NC_045551.1, read on the forward strand.
GAGGGAAGGAGGGAAGGAGGGAAGGGGGAAGGAGGGAGGGAAGGAAGGAGGGAAGGAAGGAGAGTAGGAGAGAAGAAACGAGGGAAGGAAAGAGGGAGGGAGGGAAGAAGAAATAGGACCGTTGTAAGATAAGATGGATCTATGGGATGGTAAGAAAGCAATCTTCAAGTATATTGTCAACAGTAGGGAAAAAATTGTTATAAATACATATTATTAATAACAGTTATGAGATCATATAATTGTGAATGTATATATGAAATTGATAAAATAATTTTTTTTTAAAAAAAATCCATTAAATACAGTACAATACAATACAATACTGCCTCTCCGGTTAACCCTTATTACCATTGTAACAGCTAAGGCGAAGCGCCCATCGACCTGAGTGACTGTGAGTTGGCCACGCCCACCTAGTCACATGACCACCGAGCCCCGCCTACCCAGATGGTCATTAGAGCAGAGAACTGGTTAGTAAATTATTGGAATCCCACCACTGATATGCCCAAAAGGAAGATTAGTTTGTTTTCTATCAGTCACCATTATTTATGCACTGGGCATATTTCCTGCAGGGTTTCCCCATTGTTGTGATCTCTTAGATACGGACTATGTGATCAAAGAAATGCCTGCACAGAAATCAGCTATTTCAGATCTATGGCTATGTGTTGCCTAGGGCTGGGAAGAGATGACCAAGCAGAGGAATGAAAGACAAAGGATCACGCCGCACGTTGCTCTAAGCACATTCTTAGCAAATGAAAAACAGGAGAGAGTATGACCTGACACACTGCGTTGAACTTTTAGAAACGGGATTGCTGTTTGAAGTTTGTTAGCCTTTCCCTGGCCCACTGTAGCTTAAGGGGGTCTTGATATTTGTCTCACCCAGCGGTGAAAAACATCGCCTGCTGATTTCTGCATATTGGGGCAGAGCAAGAAGGGAGAGGAGGAGCGACCATATCATCAGTAAGGAAGGGTCAAGCCTTTGATTTTATGAGCGAGTATTTAATCACATATTCACATTAATTCTGTCATGGGGTTTTATTTACTTGGGGGTGGAGGAAGTGAAAAATTATGCCATCAAACTTTGGCTGTTTGATTCAAGATGTTAGTGGCATCATCTGGAGATGTTCCAAGAAAATTATCTATCTATCTATCTATCTATCTATCTATCTATCTATCTATCTATCTATCTCTATCTATCTATCTATCTATCTATCTATCTATCTATCTATCTATCTCTATCTATCTCTATATCTATATCTATATCTATATCTATATATCTATATCATCTATCTCTATATCTATCTATCTATCTATCTATCTATCTATCTATCTATCTATCTATCTATCATCTATCTATCATCACCTATCTATCTATCTATCATCTATCTATCTATCATCTATCTCTATCTATCTATCTATCTATCTATCTATCTCTATCTATCTATCTATCTATCTATCTATCTATATCTATATCTATATCTATATCTATATCTATATCTATATCTATATCTATATCTATATCTATATCTATATCTATATCTATATCTATATCTATATCTATATCTATATCTATATCTATATCTATATCTATATCTATAGATTAACAACCCCCGGTATGCCCAAATATGGGATGAAGATCACTACTTCCATTCTCTGTCCTTCGGCTCGTCACAAGAGACCATCTAGACAGAAACCCAATATTTTTACTGTTGCCTTTTTGTTACATTTGTTGTATTTGTGCTGATAAATAAATAAAGGGAGACTAGTATAGATCTATTTCAAGCTATTTAGCTTTCATCAGCTAGCCATACCCTTACTGGGATTAGAACCTGTGCTGTATTACATCTTAGGCAGATGTGTTAACCATTAAGCCACATATTTCTTCTCCTTATCAGCTGAGCCAGGGAGAAAGATATATATTTAAAGTCACAACCCCTAGGGGTGATAACGAGAAGAACTCTGTGGCTTAATGGTTAACACATCTGCCTAAGATGCAATACAGCAGTATAATCGGTCGGGGATTATACGAAGCTCCGGGGGCATCTCATTCCAGAGGGAAGGCACTCCCACAGAGAAGGCTCTCCCCCTGGGGGTCGCTAGCCGACACCGTCTGGCCGAAGGCACCCCGAGGAGACCAACTCTGTGGGATCACACTGGACGATGGGAGGCTACCGGTGGCAGTAGGTGGTCTCGCAGGTACCCTGGGCCTAAGCCATGGAGCGCTTTAAAGGTCATAATTGGTACCTTGAATCGTGTGGTTTAATGCTCCTTCCATTTTCAGATACTTTAAAATGTGGTTTTACCTTTTTAAAATTTTTTTGGATAATATTGTATTTGAAAGAATGGCAAATAGCAATCCTTCTTTTAAAGGATCAGTAATGGGGCTGCCCCGTGATTAAAAAGTATGCTTCAAGCATGACTGCTACTCGTACAATTCAAGGGTAATGAAAAGCCAGTGGGCAGATCAGTGATGTGTGCGATATGAAGCCCATGTTTATGTTGCATTATGAGCTCTCTACTTAGCCAAGCGATCAGAGAAGTCACCTTTGTGGCCCAGAGAGCAAATGCTGCAATAAAACTCAGCAGATGCAAGTTGATATTGTAATGAAGCAAAACATTGCCACTCACCATGAGTCAGTTTCATACGGTGCCCCAACTGGTAGAGATACACAGTAATTTCCTAGAATTAAGCTTGATCAGCCAGCTGTAAAAAGTATAGAGATAAAATCCTATGGACTAAAAGCAAAATGTCATAGCCAGCAATCGCTGATAGAACTAGCAATAACATTCTGGACATGCATGGAGTTTTCAGGGAGATTTCATCGTATAAATTTTGTACTTCCTGCATTTTGTCTCCCCCGAAACCAGGTGTGGGGACTGAGCTGGTATTTCAATTGTAAATATGGAAGTATTGAATTTTATTAGAGTAGATCCGCAAAAGATAATGTATTCTAAACAAATGTTTGACTGGCAGTAACTTTGCCCTGCAAACTTTATATATAAAGCTACAGAAGCATTTAGCTATCTCTATCGTGCAAATTGGTTCTTCTGGGTAAATAGGAAGAGAACTTGCAGCCTTCACTAAATTATTTTAGATTTTATAGTGGAGAGAGAGAGAGAGAGAGGGAGGGAGGGAGAGGGAGGGAGAGAGAGAGAGAGAACCCTCCGTTTTTATAACCCTATAATCCTTTAATTAGCAATAGCAATAGCAGTTAGACTTATATACCGCTTCATGGGGCTTTCAGCCCTCTCTAAGCGGTTTACAGAGTCAGCATATCGCCCCCAACAACAATCCGGGTCCTCATTTTACCCACCTCGGAAGGATGGAAGGCTGAGTCAACCCTGAGCCGGTGAGATTTGAACAGCCCAACTGCAGAACTGCAGTCAGCTGAAGTAGCCTGCAGTGCTGCATTTAACCACTGCGCCACCTCGGCTCTCTCGAGGAATTAGGGATGTGGTGGCTCAGTGGCTAAGACGCTGAGCTTGTTGATCAGAAAGGTCAGCAGTTCGGTGGTTCAAATCCCTAGCACTGCGTAACGGAGTGAGCTCTTGTTACTTGTCCCATACATACACCAGCTCTAGCAATAACTCTAATTTCAGATATTCAGATAGTGGACTGGTGGCACCTGTGTGTGTGTCTCTCTCTCTATAAGTGCCACCACCAAATACCTTATGAAATGATCTCTGATAGAAGCAGAATGACATTTTCGGCTTTGTGTCAGTGGTGGGTTGCAGGTGGTACGCCCCGGTATGGGCATACTGGAGCCTGCCCGGAGTACCGGATATCGTTCCGGTATGGTATTCCAGAGGACCCACCTGCCCGCCCGAGCTTCTTACCAGTCTTTTAAGTCTTCAGCACTTTGGTGCACATGGAGGGTGCATACAGTGCCTGCACATTGCTCCGCTGAGCAGCTGGAGTGTCGCAGAGGCTCGCGGAGGCGCTAAGATGCATGCACGCGCTGCGCACATCCATGTGGACGCCACCAGGCCCGTTCCAACCGTACTGATTGGAACGGGATCTGGAACCCACCACTGTTTTGTGTGTGTGTGTGTGTGTGTGAGTGAGAGAGAGAGAGAGAGAGAGAGAGAGAGAGAGTTTGGAGATTACAGCTTCATTGGAAGTCTGGGAGGAAGTAATGTGGTACAGCAAAGAGGAGTAACTGAGATTTTGAGGGATGAAGAGGAATGCAAGCAGAGGCAGCTGAGAACAGCCTAAAGAAAAGGGAAAACAATTATACAACAAAGGAATCAGCACATTCCAAAGTCACTGTGTGTGTGTGTAAAGCTTGTTATCACGTGACTCACAATCTGGAAAGAAATTGGAACAGAATATCTGCAGGGAGTCTGCTGGAGACAGACTAGGTAAAAACTAGGAGTGAAAGTTTAGAGTTTAGAGTAAAATGTTTGCAGCCGCCCTTCAAGAAACAATCCCAAATATTAATAGCAATGATGCAATAGTTTGATTCGGTACATGGAGCTAATATGGCGCTTACGTAAGGACTCTATAAACAATGCAGCTGGCTTAGCAAGAAAAGCTTGTTTGTATGTCATAAAATAACTAGTTTTGGGACTTTCTGTTAGTAAAAACAAAGGTTTACTTATGTACTGTACCTGCTGAACAATAAATAAACCTTGTGAAGGTGAAACATGTTCCTTCCAAAATAAACCAGTGGTGGCAAGCTGAATTGACCTCATGGCCTCCCTGAACCATGAGCTACTCAACCATACTTTAGTGTGATTGGCAAATGTAACCACTAAAATAAGACCAAGAAAAACATATCGTGGCTTCTAGCGAAGTGTAAATTCAATCAGTAATCCGTAAGAGGGCTCTTACAACTTGCAATCCATTTCTTTAAACGCAATCAGTTGGATTGATTATAACAAACTACCAAACATATTATTCACACGGGTTTCGGCTGTCGCCATACCATTCCAGGCGTTGTGATTCATTTAAGATTTGTGCAATGGTATAACTGAATAAACCCAGTTGATTGCGTATCATTTGATTAAGTTATGGTTCGTTTCACCGTTATGTGAAGTATAAAACTATTATTGCAGCTTAACACAACATAAGAGCCCAACTGCATTGCACAAAGTTCCAGTATTCTTCACAAGAGACTATTCAGTATTGACTGTGGCCAGGGCCGGATTTTCCTATAGGCTAACTAGGCTTCAGCCTAAGGCCTCAAGATCAAGAGGGGCCTACATTCAAATTGTTAGCAAAATTGAAATTACACTATTCTAAAAACAGTGAACACTAAAACACTGAACCGAAAATAAGGAGAAATTCTACGCATATGACTAATAAACAAACATAAAAATGTATTGGTTAAGATCGTTCCAGCGCCACGGCAGTTGGGGAGCCCGCCCACATTCCCGGCACCGGCGGTCGGGCGAGAGGCGCGGCCGCTCCCAGTAGCCGCCCCGTCGACACGGAGCCCACCAGCGGCCAGGCAGGTGAGGGCGAGGGGGCCGAGCCGGGCAGCTGAGCGCAGCAGGGGAGGTCGTGGCCTCGCTGCCTTTGCCGCAGAGCAGAGCCTCCCTCCGTCGGGAGGCCAGCTATATATATTGATATATATTGATATATATCACAGTAATGATGTATTTTATTGTCTCTCGTGTAATTTACAAACTTAAAAATGGGAGGTGAAAGGGCCTCACAAGTGGAATAGCCTAGGGCCTCTTTTCATCTAAATCCGGCCCTGGCTGTGGCTGATGGGAATTGCAGTTCAGCAATTTCTTATTTTTCATCCCTGCTTCAGAGGACAATATGCATTGATTGACTGCAGAGGGGTCTCAGGTTTTTGTTTAATTGCTATTTTTAAACTTCTAATAAATTTGAGTAAAGGCAAACATCTATGATAGAAGGAAGAAGAACGAACTAAAAGAATCCTCCAAAAAGGCGAGACGTTTAAGAACAAAAGTCAAGTTATATAAAGGGCCAGCAAGAATGATTTGTAAAGATGTAAAACTATAGAAAGGTGCAGTGTGTTTTGTGGTAATGGAAAATAGATTCAGTTGCGCTATTTTTCTTATTTCCTGATTTAAATTTCATTTTCTAGCTACGTCTTAGCTAGTTTTTGGTCTTTCGAAATATGTCTCACCCAAAAAAGAAATAATGTAAAGAGTATGTATCTATGAGAGACGCAATTTGATCTAGTGATTAAAGACACCAGGCTAGAAACCAGAAGCCGTGGCTTCTATTCCCACCATAGGCACAAAGTCAACTTGGTAATCTTGGGCCAGTCATCCACTTTCGGTCTGGGAAACTGGCAACAGTTAACTGTTGTGGCCCAGCAGGAGCCGTTGGAGCTGCCACCAGACTCCAACAGCGAGGGGCCCTCTGAGTCGGCTCTGGAGGATGTGGAGGACCCTGGATAGGGTTCTGACTCCGAGCAGGGTGCAGACAGGCTGGTTGGCCAACAGGAGGCGCCTGAGCCTTGGACCAGTGGGGAGGAGACAAGGGAGAGTGATCCGGACGCCAGCAGTGAGTTGTTCCTGGATGACCAGCACCGAAGAACTAATAGGCATCAGGAACAGTTGCGCAGTTACAGGAGGTAATTGCACTCAGCTGGTGGTCATTAGGCTCCTCTCCAGACTATAAAAGGGCTGCTTGTGCACACACCCCTCTTGCAGAAGTCAACGCAGGAACTAATGTCGGAGAACATTATTGTGAGCTTGGCAGGCTGGATTGCTGCCACGGCTTATCTGTGCTGGATTGCTGCCAAGCCTTATCTGTGCCGGTTTGCTGCCAAGGACCTGTCTGTCTGTTAATTAAATGCCGTAACTTATTTTTGGCTCAGAGTGTGTGTGTTGGTGTGGGACGAGGAGGGTCAGAACAGATAACTACCTCCAAAACTACAGAGACTTTTCCAGATACCAGGAGTCAAAAACTGATTCAAAGACACACATTCAAAAAAGTGTTTATGAAGGTAAAAGAAATAACATGAATAATGAAAATCACAGGTAGTTTGTTAATTACATAATTACACACCACTGTATATTTCAGTAGGTGGGAAAAGAGAAAAATGTGGTAATTATGCTTAGGATGTGATGCCCCAGTAGAGTGTTTTCCAGTTTAGTCATTTTATCTCAAACTAGTAACTGTGGGCAGCAAACAATCAGAAAAAAATATGGGGAAGGCCAGTCCTTATTATATAAATACCAGCCACATGCAAATTTTGCTCCCATTTAAATGTTAATATAGAAATAAGTCCCATGGGGCTTATTCCCTAATAGGTATATCCAGGACAGTGGTGGGTTTCAAAAAAATTTTGAACCTACTCTGTGGGTGTGGCCTCCTTTGTGGGAGTGGCTTGCCGCCCATGTGACCGGATATGAAGATGCCGACGACACTTGTCAGAACCACCTTAAATTACCTCACACACAGCACTGGCATGCATAAGAATAGGATGTAAACGTGTTTTTTAAAAGGCATCTTTGGTTTGCGTTAAAACAACTTCAATACACGCAATGTTCTGATTGCACCACAAACGCAGTAGTCATCCTTAACTTTCACAGAGGCACTGAGTTTTATAAATAGGAGCATGATAGTGCAGAATAATCATATCCAAGGACCAGTGGTGGGTTTCCAAAACTTTCAGAACCTCTTCTGTAGGTGTGGCCTGCTTTCCGGGTCCACTGGTGGAGCCTCTTCTAACCGATTCGGTAGATTTGACGAACCGGTTCTACCGAATAGGTGCGAACTGGTAGGAACCCACCTCTGATAGAGGATTACCATGTCTGAAGTCATTTAGAGATTGGCTTAGCATACTGATAGGATACATCTGGAATGCCAGATGTTGTTAAATAGCACCCCCAACTAGTATGGCATCTAGAGTATTACTGATAGCCGATCACTACTTAATATATTGCAGATATCGTTGGATACACACTTTACAAAAAAAACATGGTTTGCTGAAAAAAACCTAAACCAAAAATTCCCAAAAATCGTAATTACGGGATTCTTTCATCAGGACAAATTAAAATTAAAATTAAAATAAAAACATTCACTGGTGAGCACAAGAGGTTGAGAAAACCTGATATTATCACACAAATGATGTGAATTATCCTGATTATTTTCAGGTTGTTGTGACTTGTTATAGATGCCTATCACTGCATTATAGTCCACTGTCTGAATTTAGCCTCTGAAATTGTGCATTTTTGTTGTGTGCTCCCTGCTTGTTTGTAGCAGCTAGACAACTTGTTAGGAGTTTTCAAAGTTCATCCTATTGACATGAAAATTGACACATTTTATTGGCTAAACAGCACAGGGCTGAGCATATATTTTGATAAAATATTAATCATGGTTTATATATCATAATGGTTTGTTGTGGCCCAGCAGGAGCCATTGGAGCTGCCACCAGACTACGACAGAGTCGGCCCTGGAGGATGTGGAGGACCCTGGACAGGGTTCCGACTCCGAGCAGGACACAGAGAGACTGGTTGGCCACCATGTGGCGCCTGAGCCTTCGACCAGTGGGGAGGAGACAAGGGAGAGTGATCCAGAAACCAGCAGTGAGTTGTTCCTGGATGCACACCATCGAAGAGCTACTCGGCATCAAGAACAATTATGCAATTACAGGAGGTGATTGTGCTCAGCTGGTGGTCATTAGGCTCCTCTCCAGACTATAAAAAGACTGCTTGTGACACACTCCTCTTGCAAAAGTCAATGCATTGACTAAAGAGAACGCAACTAACTTGGCAGGCTGGATTGCTGCCAAGGTTTGTCTGAATTGCTGCCAAGGTTTGTCTGAGTTGCTGCCAAGGTCCTTATCTGTTTGTTTGCTTGGCTTTCAGCCACCAAGAGTTTGACTTCTTGCTATTAAAAGTACATTCTAGTTAAGCTTGTCTCGGCTTTCGTTACTGGACGGAGGAGGGGGTCAGAACAGTGGTTCTATTCACATAACCTGATAAACCAAAAGTATATAAACCACATTATAGTTTAGCACAACCCATGAGCCCAGACTTGGAGCAGCTTCCAGACTTGGTGTGACTTTGTAGAAGATCCCTTGACAGCAATTGATAAACAGCTAGGACTTTTTCCTTCCATTCTGAGACAAGAAACACGGGAGATAAAGCTAAACAAGCTTTGGAAACAAATGAACATCACAACATCTCCTGACCGAGTTTGCACTCAAAAGAATCGCATTCCTGTCTGACCATTTCTCCACATAGCATGCAATTTTCCAGGTACTTTTCCCCTAAACTGCTGAAAAGTGTTCCGGGTACAGTTTGTCTCTTTTCACAGGAATGGAGATGCTGCTGGTATTTATTTAAATTATCTGAGGACAATCTGCATCCCTAATTAGCTATTCTCAGCCTCCTGTATCTTAGATGTCATGACCCAAATTAATGCACTTTCCTAAGCACTAGAATTAATTGGCAGGAAATAATGGAGATGCTTTGCAGATGTCAGCCATCAACAATGAGGCTAATGGACCTATTTGTCCCCTTCTATACAACTATCGTAGGTATAGCAAAAGAGTGTGGCTGGGGGCTGGAAAAACCTCCTTCCAGTATTTTTATACCTACAATATTGATATCTGCGACATAAAAGACAAGGTTATGGACAGATCATCAAGGAGAAAATCTATTTATGTGGCCAATACGAGTCAACGATGGCTTAATGTCACATAATCAATAAAAACTGATGATGATAACAATCTATAAGGCTCCAAAAATACTATTGTGCAAAATAAACAAGAGACATTCAGGACACAAGAATGCAAAACAGCAATACCTGTAGTTACTCTATTCCTATTGACCTGAAAGAATCACAACATTTCTCCGGGTGCCATCAGAGAAATAACACCACCAGATCCAGGAAAAAAATTAAAGCTTCTCTATCGTAAGGAAAGACTCTGAGGGCATTACGGAGTTGTTGTTTTTTTAAATGGAAGTCCTTCTCAATCTCTAGAAACAGTCACTATATTAAGACCAGTGGTGGGTTTCAAAATTTTTTAGAACCTCTTCTGTGTGGCCTGCTTTGTGGGAGTGGCTTGGTGGCCGTGTGACTGGCTGGGAGTGGCTTTCCAGCCATGTGACCAGGTGGGAGTGGCTTGCCAGCCATGTGACTGGGTGGGCGTGGCCAACTTGTAAAATGTGGTAAAACTCACTTAACAACACTCTTGCTTAGCAACCAAAATGTTGGCTCAGAAACTCTGGCATTTGAAGCATGCAAGTCTTAAAGCTGTCAAGTTACAAGACCCTTGCGCCCCTAACCCTTTAGAAAAAAACCCCAGGGGTGTTCAAACTTGACAGCTTTAAGACTTGTGGACTTCAACTCCCAGAATTCCTCCTCCAGTCATGTTGGCTCAGGAACTCTGGCATTGAAGTGTGCAAGTCTTAAAGCTGTCAAGTTACAAGACCCTTGCGCCCCTAACCCTTTAGAAAAAAAACCCAGGGGTGTTCAAACTTGACAGCTTTAAGACTTGTGGACTTCAACTCCCAGAATTCCTCATCTCGCTCTTCATCTTGATGATGTGCGGACGGGTGGGGGGAGGGAGCTGGAACCGGTTCTAAATGACACTGTAGATTTGTGGAACCTCTTCTACAGAAGAGGTTAGAACTGGCAGGAACCCATCCTTGATTAAGAGCTAGATCCCCAGAACTCAGATTGCTCCATGCTTCTATTGTCCCCCGATTTTTCTGCTGTATTGGATAAAGAGTGATACATGGTATTCACCAAACAAGTACGACTGCGTAAGCAGAAGTCCCAGGAAAAACGTTGCAAAATATTCGGTTCCTTATAATTCTTCAGAGATCACAGGGGACATAAAGACAAGGAAACTCATCCCTTTTGTGAAACAAATGGCTGTGATTTCTTAACATCAGCACATGAAAAGTACTGAGATAAAGGGGGGCAGTAGCATTTTCAAGTTTGTTATTTAAATGCATTTCTCATTTGGGGCTTAGGAAAATCTACTTCCCATTGTGGCAAAGGCTGTTTCAAGCCCATAAATTTCAAGAAATGTATTGTTTTAGGAACTAAAAGGTAAAATGCGTCCTAGATGAAGATGGGGAAAACACAATTAAAAAAAAAACTATATTTGTTTTTTTTCTGATCTTGATACATATGGTTAAATATGCTGATAGTTTGCATATGTTAATATACCTATAAAGTACAGAGTATGGAATATAACAACAGGATTGTTCAAAGGCAACGTAGGAAGTTATCACCCAGCCCTCTCCCAGAAAAAATGAAATATCCTAGGAAATATTGAAAAGGCAGAATATTTCTCTGGATGTGAAAAGAAAGAAACATGTTTTAAAAGATGGAATAGCTGCCTGTAGCTTCCTGCCCATTCCCACTTTGTCAATGGGCCATTAAGAAGGCCAAGCTAGACCCTTTACATAATAAAGAGTTCTCCACTTCAGCTACAGGGGGGATGGGATTAAGGAACTTTACCCAACTGACCACATGGAATCTGAGAACTCATCCATACCTGGATTCAAAAGACAGCCTAGAGAGTAGCCCCTGCATGGCCCCATGGGAGTCTGACAACCAATCAGAATACATTTCTTACACAGGAACAGGAAACAGAGAGGTGGGACTGAAAAGGTTATAAAAAGCCTAGCAAGCCCCTCCCTCAGCCCTTCTCTTCTTCTCCACCAACATTGAAGCATGTGATGACCTTTTCTGTTCAGGGCTCAAGCCATGTGGCCCTGTCCAACAATAAACCATCTTTCCAAGCAGCCTCCATGTTTCCAGTGTCTTTTTCCCCACCTGGAGCCGAACCCAGAAGGACATTTCTTCCATCAGCAATAAGCTTTGGGAGAGAAGGCAGAACTCAGAATGGCATTTTATAAGCCTTTTAGGTTCCAGACAAGGAAGCATTCCATTCCAACAGGAAACTACTTTCGTTCCTTCTGCCTACATACTTTCTCTAAACACGAACAATGGTTCTGTACTTCTCCCTTGCAAGAAATCTGCAAAAGAGGAGGCCTCTTGAGAAGAGAGCCTCAGCTATTCTTACTAGGTATATGTACTGACTTTACAGTGGTAGAGACTAACTTGATTCTGCACCTAATAACGGCAGCAAGACTGTTGGTGGCGCAATACTGGAAGAAGGAAGACTTGCCTACAATTCAAGAATGGACATTGAAAGTTACAAACTTAGCCGAGATGGCTAAAATATCGGCATATCTTAAAGATCGCTCAAATGAGAGATATAAACGAGACTGGAAAAAAATGGATTGACTATATACAAAATAAATACGGGACCAAGAAATTCCAGTTAGCCTATGCTTAAGATCAAAAATGATTTAAATTGTTTAAAGTTAGCTCAGCAACAAGAAGCTAAGGTCAATGTAGAGATGTCATTAATTTCTTTATTTCTTTTTTCTCAATAGATTTTAGACTGTGTTAGTTAAAAATCCATACCGTGTTCTGGGAAGTTGGGGGGGGAAGGAGGAGGGGGTTTGGGGGGGAGGGGGGAGGGAGGGAGGGGTATGCATTAGGCTAGACAAGAATTTGGTGGTAAACTAGAATTATTTTGACACACAAGAAATTGTACCTCGATGTTTTACTGATTGAGGAATGATGAAATGTTTGCCTTAAAAGAAATAAAACTTTTGAAATGAAGAAGAGAGACAATAACTTAAGACTTATTGTCAGATTCGTTTTGAAAGCATCATGTGCACGATTTGCTGCCTTGCCTATATCTCCAAGGAGAGACTCTCTGGAGACAGCCAGTGCTGCAAACCCCCATGAGAATGCCAGTTCTCTTGCTAAGTTTCTGCTTCTTACCTTCTACTTTTAGCTCTGTCTCACAAATAGCGCTATACTCAAAAAAAAAAAAAAAACATTGCCCTCCACCATTTCCCTGTCCTTCCTGTGGGTCCGATTTTCTACATATTACAGAGAAATCTGTGTTAAGAAATCTACATTCTGACAGGTCCCATCAGGAGACAGCCCTCTCCTGATCATTCTGGACAACTCACCAGCCAATTACCTGCTGAACAAAGGGAAATTGTCCCATCATTCAGGAGGAGGAGGGGGAGGAGGAGGAGGAAGAGGAGGAGAAGGAGGAGGAGGAAGAGGAGGAAGAAGAAGAGGAGGAGGAAGAGGAGGAGGGGGGAGAGGAGGAAGAGGAGGAGGGAGAGAAGGACAAGGAGGAAGAGGAGGAGGAAGAAGAGGAGGAGGGGGAGGAGGAGAGGGAGAAAGAAGAGGAGGAGGGAGAGGAGAAGGAGGAGCTGGAAGAGGAGGAGAAGGAGAAGGAAGAGGAGGAGGAGGAGGAGGAGGAGGAAGAGGAGGAAGAAGAAGAGGAGGAGGAAGAGGAGGAGGGGGGAGAGGAGGAAGAGGAGGAGGGAGAGAAGGACAAGGAGGAAGAGGAGGAGGAGGAAGAAGAGGAGGAGGGGGAGGAGGAGGGGGAGAAAGAAGAGGAGGAGGGAGAGGAGAAGGAGGAGCTGGAAGAGGAGGAGAAGGAGAAGGAAGAGGAGGAGGAGGAAGAGGAGGGAGAGGAGGAAGAGGAGGAAGAGGAGGAGGGAGAGAAGGACAAGGAGGAAGAGGGGGAGGAAGAAGAGGAGGAGGAGGGGAGAAGGAGGAGGAGGAAGAAGAGGAGGAAGAGGAAGAGGAGGAGCAGGAAAAGGAGGAAGAGGAGGAGGGAGAGAAGGACAAGGAGGAAGAGGAGGAGGAAGAAGAGGAGAAGGAGGAGAAGGAGGGGGAGAAAGAAGAGGAGAACGAGGAGAAGGAGGAGGAGGAGGAAGAAGAGGAGGAGGGGAGGAGGAGGAGAAGGAGGAGGAGGAGGAAGAGGAGGAGGAAGAGGAGGAGGAAGAAGAGGAGCAGGAGGAGGAGGGAGAGGAGGAGGAGAACGAGGAGAAGGAGGAGGAGGAAGAAGAGGAGGAGGGGAGGAGGAGGAGAAGGAGGAGGAGGAGGAAGAGGAGGAGGAAGAGGAGGAGGAAGAAGAGGAGCAGGAGGAGGAGGGAGAGGAGGAGGAGGAGGAGGAGGAGGAGGAGGAGAAGAAGGAGATCATCAATAATTTTGACTTGCTGAAAAAAATGTAGGTCTAAATCTGAAATAGAATATTACCCCATTGCTCATGCCAAGAGGAAATGAAATGCGTAACGAAATACTTCCTTCCTTTTGCGTTCGGCGCTCTCAGCAGAGGCAGAACTTAGCCTGTTTGGTGATCTCAGAAGCTGCCCTTTGACCTCCACAGCTGTCAGATTGGGAAGTTGGAAAAAGACATGTCAGAAGAAGGAATGGCAAAATCTCCATGCGGCCGCCAAGATAGCCGTTATGGATACAGTCGGCAAAGACCTGGCTCCGTTCATGGGCATCTTCATCATATTTGATCCTACTAGGAAGTTCATCTGTGTGTTTTGGCAGGAGTCCGAGGATCCCTTGCCAAGGAAAGGAAGCAGCAGATAAGACCTTTGCATCATGCTGCATAAAGACTTGAGACAATCCTGCTACAATCTTGTATTTTAGATAAAACTCTTCCATTTGAATTTCCAGTCTGAAATTAGTGTAAAGTCTGCAATTCTATAATCATTGATCAAGGATTGGTCTTCATTTTGAGCGAACATACATAGGGGAGCATGGAACCGACAAAGAAGACAGCGCTGTTAATGTCTCTCTCTTGCTTTTTTTTTTTCATTATTTGTTCCATAGTTGGACAAAGTTAAGTCATGGATTATTATTCTGTGTATCGGGTTTTTATTATGCCTTAATTTTGCATTGCTTGTTTTTTTATTATTATTATTGAAAGCCTACAGTAGGATTGAAAGTCATGAGTCACTGGTATTACTCATTCTGTCAACCAGACATCAGCTGCTCTTTCTCGGGAAATTCTTTATGCAAGACATGTCCTCAGAATTGGCAACTCATGAACCTCTCTGGAATTCAGATTTGGGGAATTAAAAAAAAAGAAAGAAAATAGATTGTTTCTAGCTATCTTGTTATTTTGTATGGAAACAGCACAGGAAATTAGATGGCTAGAAATAAGGTACGAAGGAGCGACTGAATAATACAAATAGAAACAAATAGGAGAACATAATAACAAGAGTTGGAAGGGACCTTGGAGGTCTTCTAGTCCAACCCCCTGCCCAAGGAGGAAACCCTAAGGCCTAGATCATTTCAGACAAATGGGTATCTAATCTCTTCTTTAAAACATCCAGCATTGAAGTGCCCACAATTTCTGCAGGAAAGTCATTCCACTGACGAATTGTTCTGCCATGAAATTTCTCCTTGCTTCTAGGCTGGTCCCTGCCTTGATTAGTTTCCATATATTGGCCTTATCCTGCCTTCAGGGGCCTCCTTTACTTCGTCTTCTGTGTGACAGCCCCTTAGATATTGGAACACTGCTTTCACATCGCCCCTAGTCCTTTAGATCTAAATTAGAACTTGTGTTTCCTCTGATTATATGTCTAATGTGTCCTTCTACAACCTGAAATGATTGAAATATTCTGAATGGATTCAGCAGCATGCGGAAATATACGTGGCACGACAAAACCGCGCTCCACTAAAGCGCGCCCGATTAAATCGCGTCGCTGACGTCATCAGCAGGGCGACAACAGCGACCGCGGGGAAAAAAGGGCGCTTTAAATAGCGCTTTGAAAGCAAGCCGATTCACGTTAAGGTAAGGGTTAGGTTTAGGGTTAGGTTAAGGGTTAGGGTTAGGGTTAGGGTTAGGGTTAGGTTAAGCGTTAGGGTTAGGTTTAGCGTTAGGTTAAGGGTTAGGTTTAGGGTTATGTTTAGGGTTAGGTTTAGGGTTAGGTTAAGGGTTAGGGTTAGGGTTAGGTTTAGGGTTAGGTTAAGGGTTAGGGTTAGGGTTAGGGTTAGGTTACGGGTTAGCATTAGGTTAAGGGTTAGGTTTAGGGTTAGGTTAAGGGTTAGGTTTAGGGTTAGGGTTAGGTTTAGGGTTAGGTTTAGGGTTAGGTTAAGGGTTAGGGTTAGGGTTAGGGTTAGGTTAAGCGTTAGGGTTAGGGTTAGGGTTAGGGTTAGGTTAAGGGTTAGCGTTAGGTTTAGCGTTAGGTTAAGGGTTAGGTTAAGGGTTAGGTTTAGGGTTAGGTTTAGGGTTAGGTTTAGGTTTAGGGTTAGGTTAAGGGTTAGCGTTAGGTTAAGGGTTAGGGTTAGGGTTAGGGTTAGGGTTAGGGTTAGGGTTAGGGTTAGGGTTAGGGTTAGGGTTAGGGTTAGGGTTAGGGTTAGGTTAAGGGTTAGGGTTAGGGTTAGGGTTAGGTTAAGGGTTAGGGTTAGGGTTAGGGTTAGGGTTAGGGTTAGGTTAAGTGTTAGGGTTAGGTTAAGCGTTAGGGTTAGGTTAAGCGTTACGGTTAGGTTAAGGGTTAGCGTTAGGTTTAGCGTTAGGTTAAGGGTTAGGTTTAGGGTTAGGTTTAGGATTAGGTTTAGGGGTGTTAGGTTTAGGTTTAGGGGTTAATTTTAGCTTTAGCGTTCGCAGCATGCTTTTTTCGTCGCACTGTGATGACGTCAGCTACGCGGTTTCGTCGAGCACGCTTTAGTCGAACGCGGTTTTGTGGTGGAACTGAAATTTATACCTGTGTTTGGAGTTGCAACTGATACAGTTCATAAGTAGCAAAGTACCATTTGCTCCAGCCAAAAGCTATGCTGGCATACAATTATAGGTGATGCCCCCCTAATCCTTCTAGATTTAATTCTACAAAGCATATATATGAGCTACAATTACAATGCAATGGATTCTGCTGGCTGTCACACATTTTGTGCAATGTGGTTTTTGCTAAAGAAGAAAGAGAAGGATTTGAATTTCACAGCTTTCCAGCTGTGTGTATATTAGATGAAGAGATTCTGGCACATCAAGAACTGCGACTATACTTTTTAATAAAAAAGAATGGCATACAAGGCAGGCACATTGTTTGTAGTAAAGCATAATTTGATAGGTTTTCAAAGGAAGTGGGGAAATCTACCTTATCTACTGTTTATGCCATCCACAGATTGAACTGTGCTTGTTTTGTAAAAACCTAGCAATTTGGGAAACAAAAACATGATACAGAGATTGTAATGTGTTACCTAAATATGAATTGGTCTTCTGGGCAAAAAAAAATGGTTCACTGTTGGGGATGTTGACAAGAGATAATTCTGGTCCAACCAGCTCAACGGTGAGATGAAACCAAAGATAGCCAAGATTAACTTTATGTCAGCCTCTGCTTTGCTGCTGCTTCGGCTGCCATTGAAATGGGGAGAGGGGGCATGGTATTTGGGAGGCGACTACTAATTGTGCTGGAGGAAGATTCTGGAGTTTCTGCTGCCCGTCTTACTGCGCATGCGGAGGAGGTTTCCCGCCAAGGCCAACGGCACCGACATTGCATCTTGGTGATGCTTTTCGAAGTTATCTCGCACCTGACACTTGGGAGAATTATGATTGGACTGTAACTGGGATGCCAAGGGGTGGGGAATGGGTTATTCTATATATCATTTGCTTTCGCGCCTAAATAATCAGTCTTCGCTTTGCTACGCTTCTGATCATTTATAATTAGTAAAAGTACACTTGATTTCTATCAATGGAGTCTCGTGGTTTTCTTTCCTAATTATTCAATGGAGGAGTGCTGACACTTTGGTCCTGATCATAAGACAAATAGATTGTTCGAGTTTTATCTGGAACTTTGACAAAAGACACAAGGCATAGAATATTACAAGGAAAACTTCCAGGGAGCTGAGATACAGATGAAGGCCTCTTTCCAGATAATGTTTTTGTTTCATTGTCCTGAAATCTTGTCTAGCAGGTGGAGGATGTTAGGAAATGCAGTTCCAGCAACTTCTGAAAGACCACAGTTACTCCACCACTCAACCATGTTCTAAAGAGAAGGAAAAAAGAGATACCATTAGGGCACTTGTAAACAGTAACATAGAAACCAAATCATGTGAAAGACTATCTCCAAGTGGCATTCCTTCCATGTCCATAAAGAAACTCAACCAGAGAAGATAATTGCCCAGGAAACAGCTTTATTAGCTAGTTTTCTGTGTCGGATTCATATGCCATTGTCTATATTATGGGCAGAGGGCAGTGGTGGGATTCAAATAATTTAACAACTGGTTCTCTGCCCTAATGACCAGCAGGGTAGGTGGGGCTCGGTGGTCATGTGACTGGGTGATCATGGCCAACTCAACATCACTCACATTGATGGGCGCTTCACCTTAGCTGTTACAATGTAATAAGGGTTAACCGGAGAGGCAGTTTCTGTAAGCGGGGCAATAAAGATGAGGCTAGAAACAACACCAGAATGTTTCCTTCCTGCCTTCCTTACAGGATTAGCCCTGTAAAGTGGAAAAAAACAAAAGGAGATTTCTTCCAACAACCGGTTCTCCGAACTGCTTAGAAAGTTACCAACCGGTTCTCCCGAATAGGTGCGAACCGGCTGAATCCCACCACTGGCAGAGGAGGATCTATTCAGCAGAAATCTTTTTTTCTTCAAAAGACCCTGTCACTTTGAAGCAGAACCATTGCGCCTCTGCACTGCTATCCTTAACATCTACTTCTCCCCCACATTCCTCACTCTATTCCCAGAAGTGGACCTCTTCATCTTCCAGCCTGCAGTAATTTTCACATAGGAATTGCTTCTCTATTAAAAGAAAAAAGCACTGGGGAAAAAACAATTTGTCTTTATATCACCAGCCTTCCAAATATTTCTTGTTTTTTGGATTTGTAGCAGCATCTGCTCCCATCATTATTGCAGGATAATCAAGGTATTTGAAAAAAAGATATGCTTTCTGCATCTTCTCTTCAGTTAGAGAAATCTGGTATTCCTCTCTTCCTATCAGGGCAAACATCCTATGGTGATAACTCAAGGGAGAGCTTTCTGACCCGGAATTCCTGAAATTTACATAGTAATCCCTAATACATCAGGGAAGGATGCAATTCTCTTTTACTAAGCAACAAATTAGAGATCAGCAGTTCTTCTACATTAACCAACATAGAATATGGGTTTGTAGTCATGGGTTTATCTAAGACTGCCTTCGCCACTAAGCAGTAGATAGCTATGCTAATGAAAGAGAGCATAAGCAGGGTTTCTGGAGGCCAGAATTATGCCTGCTACATATTTATCTATCTCTCCCATTCCTTAAACCGGCATGCTTTCCTCTCATCAATGCTCACTGAAAATCTTACTGCCAATCTATATGTGGCATGAGAGGAAGGACTGAGATACCAGCTCATCAGCCCAAGATGAGACCATGCACTCCACTTGTCTACCTATCACCTGACTTATTTACCAACTGATTTTTAATCAACTTACCTCGGTGATAAACTGAGGAAATAATGCATCTTCTGTAACACCAAGGAATGTGAATGCCTGTGATAAATTTCTTTATCATTAAACCAAGTGGTTCTCTGAAGGACAGATTATCTGCAAAATTACAGCAATTGATTGATTACTCTTAGAGATCACATACCGCATATAAATATTCTTCATGATGTTGCACCAAATGAGCTTCCATTATTCATTAAGACTATGCCAGGTGGCCAGGTTTTGACTTAACAATGCACCTTGTGCCAAGGAGACATTGCTGTTCACCTTGACAAAAGGCATCGGTGGGGTGATTACTGATGACAAAGTGCCTTTTGTCAATTCTGAGATCTCCTCCAGTGTGACCAATGGTTGGAGGTTCTCCTGTTCCCCCTTCACTTCACTGTGAGGAACAGGAAGAAGTTTAGAAGTTTAATAACATTTGTATGCCGCCCAATCCCATAGGACTCCGGGCGGCTAACAATACAAACAAATTAAAAGAAAAAGAGGAAAGAAAAGATAGATTTAAAAGCACACCATGCACTCCATTCCAAGTGGGGCTGGACCATATTTTGGAGTCAACAGCCCCAGGCCTACCAGAACAGCCAGGTTTTAGTGGCTTTACGGAAGGCCGCGAGAGTGGGAAGGGTCCAGATCTCTGCAGGGAAATCATTCCACAGGGCCGGAGCAGCTACAGAGAAAGACCTCCCCCGGCTATAAAGCAGAGTGATGAATCACTCCCTTCCTTTGAGGTTTTATAGCTGTTCTTTGCAAGAAGATTAAGAAGGTGAGCGTTGTTACGGAGAATTCACAGTCACCATTTTAAAAGCTTTTTTAAATAACCAAATTAACGAAGGAGGATCTTGTAAAAAAAATGAAGCTAGGATTTAAATAAGCAAATGAAGTTCTCAGATACGGGCTCTGCTTGTATTAAAATCGAATAGTTCAAATATTGTTCTAAGTGGGAGGATCTTACTTTGGGCTGTAAAAAAAAAACAGCTGTAGATTCCGGCACGGAGATGATTCAGCCTCGGCTGCCCCCCCCCCTCTCTTCGCAGACAATAAAAGCTGCAAAGATCAAAAAGGCACTTTGCCAGCTGGATCTCTCTCCTCCCCTTCTTGCCTGAAGGATAAGGTACCTGTCAGATGTCTAGACAGATAACGCGACCAGGAATTCGGAAGCAGCTCTGTTAAGCTGCTACCATCAGCAAGGTCCCGCCCAGGAAGTCCCCCAATCTGTGAGATCTTATAGGTCATTGGGAGGTATGTGGCAGGAGGCGGTCCCATAGGTATCCAGGTCCTAAGCCAGGTAGGGCTTTAAAGGTAACGACCAGCACCTTGAATGCGCTTCAAGGTGCTGGTCGTTACCTTTAAAGCCCTACATGGCTTAGGAAGGGCTGTGTTATATCACAAAGTAGTTCCAAGGGGGTGCTTTACTTAACACACTGTTGAAGTGAAATTTGCATGGCACAACAAAACCGCGGTCCACTAAAGCGCGCCCGATTAAAGCGCGTATGTGACGTCATCAGCAGCGCGACAAATACGACCGCAGAGAAAAAAGGGCGCTTTAAAAAGCGCTTTTAAAGCAAGCCGATTCACATAAAGGTAAGGGTTAGGTTTAGGGTTAGGGTTAGGGTTAGGTTAAGGGTTAGGGTTAGGTTTAGGGTTACGTTAAGCGTTAGGGTTAGGTTTAGGGTTAGGTTAAGGGTTAGCGTTAGGTTTAGGGTTAGGTTAAGGGTTAGGTTTAGGGTTAGGTTTAGGGTTAGGTTAAGGGTTAGGCTTAGGGTTAGGTTTAGGGTTAGGTTTGGGGGGGTTGGGTTTAGATTTACGCGTTAATTTTAAGTTTACCGCTCACAGCGCGCTGTTTTCGTCGCGCTGTGATGACGTCACGTACGCGCTTTCGTCGAGCGCGCTTTAGTCTACCGCGGTTTTGTGGTGGAACCGAAATTTGTGCAGCCTCATTATTCAGTACTTGCTGACGAATGTATGAATTAGCTCCATAGTTCATGGAGGGGGGTGGGGAGGTAATAGTGTTCCCTTTAAACCTACAGGTGGTAGATGTATTATGAGATTGGCCTCAACTAGCTCATGAATTGTGTCAAATAAAAAAAAAAGACAGAAGCTTAGAACCAAAGGATGTAATTTTCCTATGAGTCCATTCTGCGGCTGTGCTGCTACCGTACCTAATTTGAATTCTTGCAAAACAGGAATTCAAATTCATGAAATGAGGTCTATTTTTTTTGCCACTTTGCTACTCCAGATACAACTTCCATCTCCCGGGTAGCCCGTTTCCCTTTCTGCCAGATGGCTTAGTCGAACTGAGGAAGGCTTTAAACAGATTGACTCAAATTCCTAATAATTGTCATTAGCTAAGTGATAATAGTCTGGCATTGCTCAAATCTTTCCCACTCCCGATGTCTCTCAGAGAGGGGGGGAAAGTCATTCTGCCCTGAATGACATTCAAGGCCCATGTATGTAACCTGAGAGCGAAGAAGTGCTTAATGTGCCTCAACACATTTGGAAACAGGTGTTATCTCTCCCACTAAAAGCAACTTGCTGTAAAGGATTATTTTGCTTAACTCTAGAGCTATTATGGCTCTCATAACCAAGAACATATTTGCATCCTGTAGCTTGTTCCGTCCTGCTCCCATATTCGCATGAACATTCTTTTTTTAAATTTTCCATTACATCTACGTGTGCCAGTTTATGCCATGTGATAATAACCAGTGCCAAGGGGTTGGTCAGTGGCATTATCAGCCCTAGAAACAAAAGAGGCTGTTAAAAATGTATTAAACACCTCTCTGCCTTGCTCCAAGAAATAAGGGAGTATCCAAAGAGCCAAACGGAAAGAATTGATTGGTTAAAAGGATAAGGTACAATTTTATCTTGCTGTCGCAGCTTTGAGAGAAACTAAAACACGTATGTGGACTTCAGAATCTTGATTCCGATGCAGCAACCTATTGGCAAAACATTGGTCAATTGTTTCTCTTCCATTCCTATTGATCTCATGGTCATTTTCTCCCCCTAGAAAGATGCTATGAGGGACGGAGGATTTGCTTAAATTTTACAGTAATCAGAAGATACCATGAAAGGGCTACATGGAAGATGGCTTCCCTTACATGAAAGGGCAGCCCTTGAAGAGTGTTCGGAGACTTCAGCTGGTCCAGAATGCAGCCGCGCGAGCGATTGTGGGTGCACCCCGGTACACCCACGTTACACCTATCCTCCGCAAGCTGCACTGGCTACCTATTGGTCTCCGGATATGCTTCAGGGTGCTAGTTATTACTTATAAAGCCCTACATGGTATTGGACCTGGGTACTTGAGAGACCGCCTTCTGCCGATTACCTCCCACAGACCCATTCGATCCCACAGATTAGGCCTCCTCCGTATTCCATCTGCCGGCCAATGTCGGCTGGCGACTACCCGGAGGAGGGCCTTCTCTGTGGCTGCTCCGGCCCTTTGGAACGAGCTCCCCGTGGAGATGCGGACCCTCTCCACCCTTTGGGCCTTCCAGGCGGCCGTGAAGACCTGGCTGTCCCAGCAAGCCTGGGGTTGAGTCCCCCCCCCCCCCACTTCAATTTGCTGTGTCGGTTGTGCTTTTAAATTGTTCGTATTGTCCGATTGTCTTTGTCTTACTTTTTGTAATTTCCCCTCCCTTGGCTTTTGTTCAGCTGCCCTGAGTCCCTTCGGGGAATAGGGCGGCCTACAAATTGAATAAACTCCAAACTCCAAACTACTCTTGCTTCTGAATTCCTGATGATCAAGGCCAGAGTTTGCATAGTTACCTGGGAGAATAAAATTCTTTGACCTCAACAGAATTCATTTCTGAACAGGCATACATACTGTAGGTAGGAAACCATCCTTAAGTTCACGTCTGAAATCCTGAAGCAGATGTGCATTTCTGGCAGAGTGAGATAAATCCTAAGAAAGAGGAATAGTTGTACCTATAAGGATCACATTCTTCTTTTTTTAAGAGAGAGAGAGGGAGGGAGGGAGGGAGGGAGGGAGAAAGCTTCGTGATAAAGAGAGGAGAGGGTTTTTCCAAGTTGCTTTATTTTTCAGATTACAGCCCATTTTAGCAGCCAAGGTGGCTCAGTGGTTAGAGTGCAGCACTGCAGGCCACTTCAGCTGACTGCAGTTCTGCAGTTCAGCGGTTCAAATCTCACCGGCTGAAGGTTGACTCAGCCTTCCATCCTTCCGAGGTGGGTGAAATGAGGACCCAGACTGTGGGGGCGATATGCTGACTCTGTAAACCGCTTAGAGAGGGCTGAAAGCCCTATGAAGCGGTATATAAGTCTAACTGCTATTGCTATTGCTATTCAGAGTTCAGAGTTTTACCACTTTATTCTTTTTAACATCCATACCAGCCCCATATTAAATTACCATGGGGTCCATTTTGCCACATTCATCTGGACTGTGCATTTGCTCATAATGTGCCTCATGGCCAGGTTATTTATTTCTGTTCGAACTCTCACAACTTATCTTTCACTTATATGGTGTCACATGTACAAATAGCAGCCTGATGTCTTCTAGACTTCGGAATTCCCAAACCTCAATCATTCTAGATGGCTCAACATGGAACCAAATGGATCTGCTGGGGAAGAAGTAGCAATAGCAATAGCAGTTAGACTTATATACCGCTTCATAGGGCTTTCAGCCCTCTCTAAGCAGTTTACAGAGTCAGCATATCGCCCCCAACAATCTGGGTCCTCATTTCACCCACCTCGGAAGGATGGAAGGCTGAGTCAACCTTGAGCCGGTGAGATTAGAACCGCTGAACTGCAGATAGCAGTCAGCTGAAGTGGCCTGCAGTACTGCACCCTAACCACTGCGCCACCTCGGCTCATGCTGAAACTGTACAAATTTGTCTAACCCTTTTGTTAACTTTTTTTTCCTGAATGTCTTCACACATATGCAGTCCAAAGTCTTACACTTATTTGGCTATATAAATGTCCCATTCAGTTATGATTTAATCCCCAAGTACCATACTATCTAAAAATGGTGAGAGCTGGTGTCCAATGCATTTAAATGGCATCCAGTTTAAAGAAAGGCATAGTTCTCAGAATATTCACCCAAGCCTACACTAACCCAGGGGTGAAAAGCTACCAGTTCAGACCAGTTCACCGAAACCAGTAGTAAAAAATGCTACCGGTTCGGGTGAACCAGTAGTTCCAAGGATCAGCTGGCGACAATCAGCTGTGATACGCGATTTATAGTAGCTAGAATGACGGATTTCCTGCTTTCTAGCTAATCTAAATCGCGTGTCACAGCGGATTCCCCCCACCCCCCCGCTGTTCTACTTACTTTTACACACTTGGAAGGTTTCAAAATGTTCCTTTTTTAGCATTGCGCGGGTGGGCGTCAGGCATGCATGCTGTGCATGAAAACCATGCGCTTGGTAGGAGACTCACCAAACCAGTAGTAGACTTCAGAGAATTTCATCACTGCACTAACCCAGATGTGTAATAAGATCTACCCACTCTGCAATCTGCATTTGAATTGTGAGCCGCCCTGAGTCCCCTTCGGGGGAAAAGGGCAGCATATAAATATAATAAAATCAATCAAATCAATCAATCAATCCTTAAACTTCATTCTAAATAATAAGTGGGAACCTTGGTCACAAAGGTTTTTCCAATGCATGGTTAGAGGCATATAAATTAACTGGCCTTTTCTACATTAGTCATGATCGTAAACCCTGCTTGTTTTTAAAGTTAAAAATAAACAGATAGGAACGTTTTCTGTACCAAAGGAGGAAACATTCATGTGACTATGTAAACAGCAAGAAATTCTATTGGATAAATATTTTGCTACCCAGTGGTTTACTATTTTGGAAATTATGCAGGTTTTTTTTCCTATTTCTCCTGTCTCTATTATTTGCTTCCAGTTTGTTAAAAAGTCCTTCCTTTATGAGGCTTATTTTGTTCTTCGAATATTAAAAAATTAAAAATTAAAAAAAAGTCACCTTGTGACTTGGTTGGAGATCAAACATATTGAGGTTCTCAATCAATCAAACCCTTGCTGTTTCTTCCTCTGGATTTAATGCAAACATTAATTTGAATAAAACTGCCATATCTGGGGTAAAATCCAGACAACCATTAGGTAACTGCAAAAAATGTGCAGAAAATGAAGAAAGTTTGCTGCTGTCTAACTGAAATCTGGTAGGATTAATTCTCGATGAAATTACTGTCCGTGAATTCACAGAAGGATTGATTTAAAAAAAAACAAATATTTCCTGCTTTGTATGCCAAATTTCACCAAAGTGGCACCTTCTTGATTCTGGGAATTGTATTCCATTGTGTCTCCTAGAATTCTTAACCAACATAACCAAAAACTTGGCTGGATAATGTGTGGATTGCCTCAACATGTTTGAAATGTTCTAGATTGCGAAGGCTGTTGAATTACTGGTTCCAATATAGCTGTTAATATTCTTGGCAAGATTTGGTAAATATTCTTCTCAAACAGTGAAGCCAGTTGCATTAAAAAAGGCACACGAATTACAGCAAAATTAGATGAACAATTAGCCTCATAAGATTTCCCCCATCAGATGTGTAATTAATGTTCCATTCTGGCTAAAGTTCTGTGATTTTCAGAAAATGGGAAGCAGAGGGAAAAGCAGGAATATTTTTGTCTAAACAAAACTCCTCAATTTCAAGGAAGCAACATATACTGTTCACATTCCTGGCAGGGCAGTATCAATTTGAGATCTATAGAGCTTCAAGTTCTTAATTTTAATTTTTCATTTCCATGTAATTGATCATCAGACAAGTTAATTTAAACCACTGTAAAGCTGTTACAACCTTGTGGAAACCAATGCTTCTTTACAGTATCTATAAAAATGTAAAAAGTTGTAATAATGCACGAGGATTATGCAACTACAGGAAGTCAGGTATGAATGAAATAGAAAAATACAATGTCCTTAAATTGCAGCAAATTAAATGTTATTTTTCAGACAGAATTCTTACATTAAATTACAAATATGATTTTTTAAAAATTGATACTAACGTGTACATAATACTGTATAAGCACAACGTGCCAACCCATATTTAATTGAAAAAAACTCAATTACCTGGTTTTGCACAATACATAAGCCACAAAGTAGTTAACAGCATTTTAACCTAACATATTGTATGAACTCCCTTACTATAAAATGTTTGCATGTTTTCCAAAATGAGAAAAGAGAGCCATTTTGGTGTAGTGGTTAAGAGGTTGACCAAGAAACCAGGAGACTGGGAATTCTAGTCCCCCTGGGCTGTCCCCCAAGATTGTTATTGTGGGGAAAATAGGAGATGGAACGAGTATTGGTATTGAGTTGTATATAAAAAGAAAAGGAGGAAGAGAGAAGAAGGAGGAGGAGGAGGAGGAGGAGGAGGAGGTGGTGGTTTAGTTTAGTTTAGTTTAGTTTAGTTTAGTTTAGTTTAGTTTAGTTTAGTTTAGTTTAGTTTAGTTTAGTTTAGTTTAGTTTAGTTTAGTTTAGTTTGATGAAATTTGTATGCCGCCCACTCCCATTGGGACTCTGGGCGGCTCACAGGCAAGATAAAAGCATTTTTTAAAATTTTAAAATAAGAAATACAATATTAAAATTAACACAACATCCATTCTGTCCAAGAGGGACTGGATATTAATCAACAGCCCCAGGCCTGCCGGAACAGCCAGGTCTTGGTGGCTTTACAGAAGGCCGGGAGAGTAGTAAGGGTAGGATCTCTACAGGTAGTTCGTTCCATAGGGCCGGCACAGCTACAGAGACAGTACCCAAAGGAGGCCCAACCTGTGCAATCTTATTGGTCGTTGGGAGGTAAATGGCAGGAGGCGGTCTCTCAGGTAGCCAGGTCCTAAACCATGTAGGGTTTCAATAGTAACGACTAGCACCTTGAAGCGTGTCCGGAGACCAATGGGGAGCCAGTGCAGCTCGCGGAGGATAGGTGTAACATGGGTGTATCTAGGTACACCCAATATCGCTCGCACGGCTGCATTCTGGACCAACTGTAGTCTTCGAACACTCTTCAGGGGCAGCCCCATGTAGAGCGCACGAAGAAGAAGAAGAAGGAGGAGGAGGAGGAGGAGGAGGAGGAGGAGGGGAGGAAGAGGATCAATAATTTTGACTTGCTAATGAATTGTGTGTCTAACCTAAAAAGAAAAAAAATCTAGGTTTAATCACGGAAAATATTGCATTGCTGTCATGAATTTTAATCATCTATAAGTTAGCACATGCTAAATCATACTACAGTGATAATGAAGGCTAAGATTGATGGTGATTGCAAACTGTTATTGGAGACAGAACTGTAAAAAAGGACGCAGGCAGAGGATAAAAATCAGCAATATATTATATGTGGGGAACGAGAAAGGATGCTTTCTCATGTGGGAATCAAGTGAGAGGATTATTGCTGCGCAATACGGTATTGCAAAACCTGTTGGGCTAATTTCAAGAGACAGTACATCAAGATCTGTTTTCAAATCAGCCTCAGTGTATATTTATAAACCTACTTTCTACTATTACGGGTTCTACTTGGCAAACAAAACGGTGGAAGAGCTGGTAGAGGACAATGTTCTGCTTGAAAGTATTCACTACGAGAAGGGCTTTCTCTCCAGCTTCAAGAGAAAAGACCATAAGAAGGAAGAACAGAAGCCCTGGGATTTCCTTTTTAAAAGTTAGCAAGCTGGGCAGCCATCAAGGTTGGCACTAAGGAGAGCAGATTACAATTTTGCCACAGTTTTTATTTAAACTTTGGTAATTTCATAACAGAGAGCCAGTTCGATGTAGTGGTTAAGGCATTAGGCTAGAAACTGAGAGATTATAGGTTCTAATCCTACCCCAGCAGTGGTGGGTTTCAAAAAATTTTTAGAACCTCTTCTGTAGGTGTGGCCTGCTTTGTGGGAGTGGCTTGCTGGCCATGTGACTGGGTGGGAGTGTCTTGCTGGCCATGTGACTAGTTGGGAGTGGCTTGCCAGCCATGTGGACGAGTGGGAGTGGTCAATTTGCAAAATGTGGTGAAACTCACTTAACAACGCTCTCGCTTAGCAACCAAAATGTTGGCTCAGAAACTCTGGCATTGAAGTGTTCAAGACAAAGGCAAATCACTTCTGAAAAACCTTGCCAACAAAACTGCAGGGACACATTACATTGTTCTTTTGGGGGTGAGTGAGCCATATTATGAAAAGTCAAGAAAGAGTAAGTAGTAACTAGGAAATGAAATTAAAGTCAGGAAATATGGGGGGGGGGGAACCCAATTAAATCTAGTTTCCATCAACACCATACACTGTATCCTTCCATAGTTTTATATCTTTACATATCATCCCATGTTGCACTTTAAACTTTTTTTTTAATGCTTTATATTTTTACTGTCATTTATTCTCTTACATACAGTTATAGATATACATTCACATAACTATTCTTTTTCTTTGCCATTCTTATATTATTATTATTCCATTTGAAAGGTTATAAGGTACAGTTTAAAATGCTTTGTTTATCATCCTTCGCACCTGCTAAGACACCACCTTGTTTTCTCTTTCTTTTCTCACTCCCTTCCTTCTATACTTCCTTCCTTCCTCGTCTCCATCCCCTTCTTCCTTCCCTTACCTCTTCCCTACCCTTTTTCTTCTCCTTCCTACGTTCTCTCCTTCTCTTTCTTTCTCTTCCTCCCTCCTCTTCTTCTTTTTCTCTGCCTTCCCTTACCTCTTTCTTCTTCCCTTACTTCTCCTCCACACTTCTTCTTCCTCTCCTACTATCTCTCCTTCTCTCCCTCTCTCTTCTACCCTCCACTCCTTTCCTTTCCTTTGTCCCTCCATTCTCTACTTCCTTCCTCCCCTCCTTTCCTTCCTTCTTCCCTTCCTTTCTTTTTCTATTGTTATAGGTGTCTCTTTCAGATCCCAGTTCATGTTTTCTTGGGGATGGCATTTCCACACACCCAACTTTGTTTCATATCCTTGTACTTTAACCTTTCATTCATCGAAGCAAGCATGTTTTCTTTCCCCAGCTTCCATACATAAGTAGCAAAAGTAATGCCGATCGATGCAATCCTCATTATATTGTCATTCAGTTACTTCTGACGTATGGGTGACTCAATGAGCAGCATAACACCCATTGTTCCTTTGTCTTCTTTTGAACTTATCATTAAAGATAAGTATTTAATCACACTGACTTCTGCCTGCAATCGGCCTGGACTTAGCCTAGTACAGAACTGATTTGTTTTTTATTCTTTGTGTTCCAAAGCTTTCTCAGAAAAATTCTACAGCGCATAGTTCAAAGGCATCATCCCCCCCACCCCCCCAGCTGCCCTTTGTTCAGCTTTTCTGATGATTAGGCTTCCATAGAGATATAATTTTTCAATTGGTTCAGTCACAGGTAACCTACTGATTATTTGAAAAAAGAACTTTGTATTAATATTAATAAACATACTGTCAGTATTCATTGGTTGATTGGTGCTGTAACTTTAATCATTTGTATCATCATTACAAATCAGGGGTGGGTTCCTGCCAGTTCTAAGCTCTTCTACAGAAGAGGTTCCACAAATCTACAGTGCCGTTTAGAACCGGTTCCAGCTCCCCCCCCCCCCCCCCCGTCCGCACATCATCAAGATGAAGAGCGAGAGGAGGAATTCTGGGAGCTGAAGTCCACAAGTCTTAAAGCTGTCAAGTTTGAACACCCCTGGTTTTTTTTCTAAAAGGTTAGGGGTGCAAGGGTCTTTTAACTTGACAGCTTTAAGACTTACACACTTCAATGCCAGAGTTCCTGAGCCAACATGACTGGAGGAGGAATTCTGGGAGTTGAAGTCCACAAGTCTTAAAGCTGTCAAGTTTGAACACCCTGTGGTTTTTTTTTCTAAAGGGTTAGGGGTGCAAGGGTCTTGTAACTTGACAGCTTTAAGACTTGCGTGCTTCAATGCCAGAGTTTCTGAGCCAACATTTTGGTTGCTAAGCAAGAGCATTGTTAAGTGACAATTTACAAGTTGGCCACGCCCACCCAGTCACATGCTGGCAAGCCACTCCCACCTGGTCACATGGCTGGCAAGCCACTCCCACAAAGCAGGCCACACCTACAGAAGAGGTTCAAAAAAATTTGAAACCCTCCACTGTTACAAATGGTCAGTCAGAAGAGGTTACAAGTTACCTAGATTTGATTTGTTTTAGAGCCTTTACATTTTACTGGGAATAAAGAAATAAAACAATTAAAACAGTTTTTGTGACAACGATGAAAGATTTTGTTTATTAGATGTGAACCATCTCACTCTCTTCATTGTCTCAAAAGTGCATCCATTGGAGTGTATATTATAAATATGT
The DNA here is from genome assembly GCF_009769535.1 of Thamnophis elegans. Lineage (NCBI taxonomy): Eukaryota > Metazoa > Chordata > Lepidosauria > Squamata > Natricidae > Thamnophis > Thamnophis elegans. Next base: position 4,387,435 of record NC_045551.1, read on the forward strand.
TTATATTTTAATCATTTTTAATTAAATTAATGGATCAGCCAATAAAGTGCAGCCAGTTAGGAACTAAACATTGTAATGAGTTGATTAAAAAGCATTGGCACAATTCAGAAAATTGAAAAATCTTTAGAAATGTGAAAGGGATTTAAGCACAGGATTAACTCTTTTTTTGTGGAATGAATGAGATTTAAATATGAGTAATTTTGACTAAATCATCATGTCAAGTGAACTCCCCTTTAGGTATAGTACTCACCACAAATATTACCCACACAGGGAAATCGTTGCATTTTTCCAACACAGGCTATTCCTTTATTTTTCCTTGTGATCACCTATTCAAGTTTTAACTTTAGTTCAACCCTATTGATGTTTTGAATTTACCAAAATTAACCAGATACTAAAATATCAACTTTGTTTTAAACCGGCAGGAAAAAATAGTTTCCCAAATTATCTAGTGAAATGTGCAATCTTCAAAGAGTTACTTTTTAGTTGCAATAAAAGCAATCAAGAGTTTTATGGAACTTTAAAAGCTTCTACATTTTATTTTATTTTATTTATTTATATATATATATATATATATATATATATATATATATATATATATATATATATATATATATATATATATATATATATATAGAATTTAAATGTAGACAAAATCCCCTTTCTCATTTGCGATAGCTGGTGTTGACATAATTATCTTAAGTGCTGCTAAGTAAATTCACACTCAAAGTGGAATTTGAAAACATTGCTTCTACTCAAGAGTGAAATAAATAGAAGCAAACTTTTTGACATATTAGTTCAGCAATTTTGGGCTGGAGTCCAGCAATGTGAAAATGATCGCATTATCGACAATTGCTACTGCTATGGAATGTGATTTGCTTTGGTATATGAAAGATTTGACTGAATTATTATAAGCTCCGTGGAAAGATGTTTGAGGAAGAAACTCTATAAATACATACTTATGAAACTAGTCATCAGGACAGACAGTACACCGGGTATGAATTTTCCAGATGAAGGAGCCAAGTTGAAACATCTAATTTAAGGAGGAGATGGTGGTAAAATCAAGAAAGCCAAGTTCAGATCAGTTCCAAGAAAAGAACTTGAGAAGGCTGGCTACAGTGGAGTAGAGAAACAAGATTGATCCAGCAAAGCAAGAACAGATATATCTGGGCAGGACTTAAAATCCATCGATTTTAAGAAAATAGCTATTAAAAAATATAATCATCAAATTTCACCAGCAAGTCCGGTTGTGCTGCCTCGTTGTGGCAAAGTGTGTTCCCAGAAAGGATATAAAAGTAGATGCCAAAAGTATATATTCCCAGCAGATTCACCATGATAGTAGCCTAATTGCCCAGTAAAAGCAAGCAGACACTTATATTGAGCAATGACATTATAGGAAGAGGTTATGCAACAACCAACATTCGAAATCATCAATGTTCTTTCAGTCCTGTGCCTTCAAAGTCCAGCTTTTACTACCAGAGTATGGTAATTGCTTGCAAAATTCTGATTTTTTTGTGGTTTACTCATTTTATTTCTTAAATTTATATTAAGGTGAGGAATATGGAACATTAAAGTTTTAAAAATTTAGCTGGACCTCTGCTCCCCCCCTCCTCCTCCTCCTCCTCCTCCTTCTTCTCTTCCTCCTCCTCCTCCTCCTCCTCCCATTCAATTGTGTCTGATTTTGACAGATTACATGGACAAGTCCCTGCACTTTTCTTGGCAAGATTTTTTAGAAGTTGTTTGCCTCCTTCCTAGGGCTGAAAGAAAGTGACTAGCCCAAGATCACCTGGGTGGCTTTGAACCAAAAGCAGAACTAGAATTGTGGTCTCCTCAGGTTTTTAGCCTGGTGCTAAACCTCCATACCAAACTGTTGTGGCCCAGCAGGTGCCGTTGGAGCTGCCACCAGACTCCGACAGCGAGGGGCCCTATGAGTCGGCTCTGGAGGATGTGGAGGACCCTGGACAGGGTTCCGACTCCGAGCAGGGCGCAGAGAGGCTGGTTGGCCACCAGGAGGCGCCTGAGCCTTGGACCAGTGGGGAGGAGACAAGAGAGTGTGATCCGGACATCAGCAGTGGGGAGGAGCCAAGGGAGTTGTTCCTAGATGCCCGGCACCAGAGAGCTAATAGGCGTAAGGAACAGTTGCGCAGTTACAGGACATGATTGCACTCAGCTGGTGGTCATTAGACTCCTCTCCAGACTATAAAAGGACTGCTTGTGCACACGCCCCTTTGCAGAAGTCAACGCAGGAACTAATGTTGGAGAACATTATTGTGAGCTTGGCAGGCTGGCTTGCTGCCACGGCTTATCTGTGCTGGATTGCTGCCAAGGACCTGTCTGTCTGTTAATTAAATGCGGTAACTTATCTTTGACTCAGAGTGTGTGTTGGTGTGGGATGAGAGGGGTCAGAACACCAAACTGGATCTATTTAACTGTTATTAGTCAGTCCTAAATAACAAAAGTCGCCCATCACTTCAATATCTTCATTGTCAATTCTAAGACTGGTTGGTGTACTTTAGTCATTAGTTTGGTCTTCTGTGTATTTCTGGCGCTATTTCCTTTAGGATCAAAATAAAGAATTAATTAATAGATGGTTAATTAATTAATCAGATTTGTAGAGTTGCCCATCCCGTGAAAAACAATGCCGATAAAAGATACATATATAGAAACGAATACAAAAATTATATAGAAATCTACATTAAGAAATGAATATCATAAAAACAAAAATGCAAATCCTAGAGAAGAGAAGAATGGCCACCTCAGCAATAGAGCCATCTAAGTGTATCAGCAGTTCCCAGGCTTGATAATATAATCAAGTCTTGGGGGAGTTCCAGAATACACTATCAAAAGGAATGCAACTTATCTAATTTGCAGGGAAGAATGTTTCATTAGGTGAATACCATGGAATAGAAAGTGCATCTCCTGGGGTCTATCAAAATAGGTCACTAGCTAATGTGGTATTTGCAGCATGCCTTCCTGACAGATTTAATGAGTGTGGGTAATGTGTCCCTCAGATAACCCTAGCCCCTTGCCATGAAATCTTGCATGCCTGAATGTTCTCATCAGAGGTGGGTTCCTACCAGTTCGCACCTATTCGGTAGAACCGGTTCGTCAAATCTACCAAACCGGTTAGAACAGGTTCCACCAGTGGACCCGGAAAGCAGGACACACCTACAGAAGAGGTTCCAAAAATGTTTGAAACCCACCACTGGTTCCCATAGAGCCGAGGTAGCGCAGTGGTTAAATGCAGCACTGCAGGCTACTTCAGCTGACTACAGTTCTGCAGTTTGGCTGTTCAAATCTCACTGGCTCAAGGTTGACTCAGCCTTCCATCCTTCCGAGGTGGGTAAAATGAGGACCCAGACTGTGGGGGCGATATGCTGACTCTGTAAACTGCTTAGAGAGGGCTGAAAGCCCTATGAAGCGGTATATAAGTCTAACTGCTATTGCTATTGCTATATAGGGAAAATGTTCAGGTTTGGGGGGAAAAAACTCTTAACATATCACAAAGAAACATCAACTAAGTTTTCTTCGGTATGTTTTCTCCTTTATTTTATGGGTTAACAATACATGCCTTTCTCTACCTTCATCAATACTAACTATGGAAGATTTCCGCCTAAATTTGCATTATTCATAGAATTAACTTGACCATGAATGTTCCAGAGGAAGCTCCTGTTCTAATTAAATCTTCAGAACAAATTCCATATATCTATATTAATCGGAAATGTTCCAACTGTCCAGATAATGTATCATTTCCATGCAGACCTTGCCTCAAACTGAAGTGTGGCCAGCCATAAAAGTCCATAATGTTCTCTTCTTTGAAAAATGTGTTTGTAGAATAAACATAAAGAGATTTTACTCTTTCAGTTTCTGTACAGTATTTATTATGGTTCGGGGTTGTAATGTGTGTTATGTGAACAAACAGAATATAGGATTGTGGAATTCTATAAAGACAATGGGGGTTTTAAAATGAACAAATTGTATCTGATTTCTCTTTATATATAACCAGAGACTTCAATAAGAAGAGACTTAATTATATTTAACAGGATCACTGGGAAAATATGCTGCCATTATACTTATTATGTGAGTAAGTAAGATAGTACCAATGATATTACATTTACAAGGTTTGAAGTCCATCAGATGTCCATATCACTAGATGTTTTGGTTTAAAATATACAATAATACAATAGCAGAGTTGGAAGGGACCTTGGAGGTCTTCTAGTCCAACCTCCTGCCTAGGCAGGAAACCCTATACCGTTTCAGACAGATGGCTATCCAACATCTTCTTAAAGACTTCCAGTGTTGGGGCATTCACAACTTCTGGAGGCAACTTCTGTTCCACTGATTCATTGTTCTAACGGTCAGGAAATTTCTCCTCAGTTCTAAGTTGCTTCTCTCCTTGATTAGTTTCCACTCATTGCTTCTTGTTCTGCCCTCAGGTGTCTTGGAGAATAGTTTGACTCCCTCTTCTTTTTTATAGATTGGGTGAAGGAACGCAGGAGCCATGGATTGCAAGGAACAAGATCAGGGCGCAGCATAGACTGTTGCCGGCCCTTTAGGATAGTTTAGAATATTCTTGATATTCAACATTCTTTGGGGCAACCCCTGAGATATTGGAACACTCTTATCATGTCTCCCCTAGTCCTTCTTTTCACTAAACTAGACATACCCAGTTCCTGCATATGTTTTAGCCTCCAGTCCCCTAATCATCTTTGTTGCTCTTCTCTGCACTCTTTCCAGAGTCTCCATATCTTTTCTACATTGTGGCGACAAAAACTACCAAAATAACTCTTTATCATTTTGCTTCAAAGTTATACAATAGGGATTGTCAGCCGGTAACTGATAAACTGGATAAGATAGCCCATTTTAAAGAAAGAAGACTGGCTTGAGGGCTGTAGCATGAATGGATTTCGGATAATTGCCACAATGTCAGAAAAATATGGTCTATGGTACAATGTAGATAAGAAAGAAGAAAACTAAGGTAAGCTTCATTAATAGTAGACGGATACGTATTATTTCTGAAATTAGTGAAATAAATAGGAAGAGGCCATTGATGAGATGAAGCCGCAGGCAGTATATATGCATGTAGCTAAACCCGTGACATTATGATTTAAAAGGTTGCGAAAATGGCATGGGGACAAAAGGATAAGTCAATATTTATCATTAGAAAGGCTACACAATAATGCTAATATTATACTGTCAGTCATGTAATTGTATAATAACACCCTATGTCAAGCAAACCCACAAACACAAATATGAACTTTGTTCTTATGAAAGTTGAAGAGAGATGGTATCTTGAAAAGTATCCAATAGCAGTAGACTTATATACCGCTTCATAGGCCTTTCAGGCCTCTCTAAGTGGTTTACAGAGAGTCAGCATATTGCCCCCAACAATCTGGGTCCTCATTTTACCCACCTCGGAAGGATGGAAGGCTGAGTCAACCTTGAGCCGGTGAGATTTGAACCGCTGAACTGCAGATAACAGTCAGCTGAAATGGCCTGCAGTATTGCAAACTAACCATTGCGCCACCTCGGCTCTTGATAGATAGATAGATAGATAGATAGATAGATAGATAGATAGATAGATAGATAGATAGCAATAGCAATAGCAGTTAGACTTCTCTACCACTTCATAGGGCTTTCAGCCCTCTCTAAGCGGTTTACAGAGAGTCAGCATATTGCCCCCAACAATCTGGGTCCTCATTTCACCCACCTCGGAAGGATGGAAGGCTGAGTCAACCTTGAGCCGGTGAGATTTGAACCGCTGAACTGCAGATAACAGTCAGCTGAAATGGCCTGCAGTATTGCAAACTAACCATTGCGCCACCTCGGCTCTAGATAGATAGATAGATAGATAGATAGATAGATAGATAGATAGATAGATAGATAGATAGATAGATAGATAGATAGATAGATAGCAATAGCAATAGCAATAGCAGTTAGACTTCTCTACCACTTCATAGGGCTTTCAGCCCTCTCTAAGCGGTTTACAGAGAGTCAGCATATTGCCCCCAACAATCTGGGTCCTCATTTTACCCACCTCGGAAGGATGGAAGGCTGAGTCAACCCTGAGCCGGTGAGATTTGAACCGCTGACCTGCTGATCTAGCAGTAGCCTGCAGTGCTGCATTTAACCACTGCGCCACCTTGGCTCATTGCCAAATATTATATATTTGATTTGTTTAGTGTAATGATTTCCATTCCAAAATTGAACTGTATTAGTAAATTTAGTTTACATGAAATGGACTGTGAAAAATGTTTGTTCTCCCCTATAAAGTATTTCTGAAACAGTGCAGGTTTTTTAAAATCATATTGCAAGATGGCGTGACCCGACAAAAGCACGCACAACAAAAGCGCACCGACAAAACCACGTCGCTAAAACTGCGACATCATCAACGCGCCAACAACAGCGCGCCGACAACAATGCGTCGACAGAAGGGCGATTTAAGGGCGATTTAAATTAAGGTAAGGGTTATGTTTAGGGTTATGTTTAGGGTTATGTTTAGGGTTAGGGTTAGGGTTAGGGTTAGGATTAGCGTTACGTTTAGGGTTAGGGTTAGCGTTAGGTTTAGGGTTAGGGTTAGGGTTAGGGTTAGGGTTAGGGTTAGGTTTACAGCGCGCTTCTTTCACCGTGCTGTTGTCGGCGTGATTCAGCGCTCATTCGTCGGCGTGGTTTAGAACTCACGGTTTTGTCACCGCGGTTTAGTCGGGCGTGGTTTTGTCGGTCGCCCTTTTGTCAGTGAACTGCAAGATGGAAGCATTTCAACAGACCCACAAACTCATTTGCTCACTGTTAATAACAGTTTTATAAACCAGACAGTAGAGTAGGGTCAAACTATTAAACAAATATTAAAAATTATTATTTGATTATCCTTACTTTCTTTAATCTTGGGAAATTCCCAAAAGGGAAACCAAATTAATGTAGACTTACCAATTCTTGAATTTACAAGTCAAAACTATCATGTGGTTTATATGTTATATAGTATATTGGTTTAATATGATGCATGAACCCACCACCTGCATTTTAAAACCAAGATTTAATGGCTGCGCATATCAGAAACTGACCACTAAAATAGAACATGAAACAAAAGATAGCTTGGAGAAATGTGCGAATTTAATAAACTAGGGCTTATAAGAAACAACAATGCTAGTTTAAACAAGAGCAACATTTGTTCATTCAAATATTTTTCTTTTTTATTGTCAAGACGACATTCAACATCATCATTGATGTTAGATTAGATGTTAGTAAAAATACACAGTCCAAGAGAAATGTTAATAAAGTAATTGTCTAAATTGTGCCGTTCTCTCATTGTAATCAAAAGAATTACTCATGTGGATTACACATAATCCTTGCCTTAAAGTAAAGTATGTAATTACTGAGTCATAGGAAGTGTAATGCTCTGCTGCCCTATTTGTCCCAGACATTTCCACATATTTATAATTTTTAAAAAACCACTCAGCTAACAAAAATTACTTACTTGCATCACTTTAACAAAGGGCAACAAAAGAGATAGTTTGTACTGTACATCCAGAAACTTAGGAACCATTTCTTACCTAGCAACATAAAACATTTAGGCTTTTATTCTGTCACAACGTTAAAGATCTGAGAATCTAGCCACACACAACACTCCTATATTTTGACCTAGACAATTCAATATAATCCTATTCAAGTCATCAAGAAAATGTTCAACTGAGCTTAAGAAGACTCCCTCACACCGAATCGATGCTGCCTTAAAGTCTCTATTATGCCTACTTCAGCACTGCCCAAGAATGTATGTGCTCCTTGACTTGCTAATGTTTATTTATTATTTATTTATTTGTTAAATTTCTAGGACTCCGGGCGGCTTACAAAGAAAGAAAGAAAAAAGAAAAGCAAAATAAAAGAATAATTTAAAAATTCCCAACACACATACATTTCTAATAGGGGCTGGACCTTAACACTAAGGTCAACAGCCCCAGGCCTGCTGGAACAGCCAGGTTTTAACAGCTTTCCTGAAGGCCATGAGAGTGGGTAAGGTCCGGATCTCTGGGGGTAGCTGGTTCCACAGGGTCGGAGCAGCCACAGAGAAGGCCCTCCTCTGGGGGCCCGCCAGCCGACGGCATCCAAAGGAGGCCCACCCTGTGGGATCTTATCGGCTGTTGGGAGGTGTATGGCAGTAGGCGGTCTTGCAGATACGCTGGTCCTGAGCCATGTAGGGCTTTAAAGGTGATAACCAACACCTTGAATTGCGTCCGGAGACCAATTGGCAGCCAGTGCAGCTCGCGGAGGACAGGTGTAATATGAGAGTATCTCGGTACACCCAAAATCGCTCGCGCGGCTGCATTCTGGACTAGCTGTAGTCTCCGAACGCTTTTCAAGGGTAGCCCCATGTAGAGCGCGTTGCAATAATCCAGCTGTTTTAGCTTTTTAATTCCAAAGTTCCCTAATAAAAGCATTGATCTGTTGGCCTTACTGTGTGAAAGCCCAGCATATTTTCAGACATCTGACTGCTGAGCTCCAAAGAAAGTATTATGCAAGCTGTCTGCTTCATATGGTATTTATAATCCAATGTATTTCTGACATTATTGTAATCGTCACCTTCAGCTGCTATCTTTTTAGATGTTCTCAAAACATCTCACTTTCTCCTCTTCCAAAGCTTTCTTTAAAACCCATCTTTCTGTAAATCATTAGCCTTCACTGCTTAAATCATTTCCCTAAATCAAATACTGTAGGCCACCACACTGGGGCTGCATATATAATATGAGCCAAAAACTCCCTATAAAATATAAAGTGATGTATTGAAAGGGCAAGGCCTTGTGTTTTTTTTGTTTCATATCAAACAACTCATTAAAAAGCTTTCTTCCTCTTCTCTTGGTGGTTATTACAGTAAGAAAAATGGTTTAAACATCACTGTGATGAAGGAGCACGGAATATTAAAGATTTAACTGATTTAACCACGGCGAGAAAACCGTGACATCATAAACACGCCCACAACAACGCGATTTAAGTTAAGGTAAGGGTTAGGGTCAGGGTTAGGTTCAGCGTTAGGTTCAGGGTTAGGGTTAAGTTTAGGGTTAGGTTTAGGGTTAGGTTCAGGGTTAGGCTCAGGGTTAGGCTCAGGGTTAGGTTTAGGATTAGGGTTAGGGTTAGGGTTAGGGTCAGGGTTAGGTTCAGGGTTAGGTTTAGGTTTAGGTTTAGGGTTATTAGGTTGTTACTACTTGTTTGTTGAAGGCGCGCTTTTGTTGGCTCACTGTTGTCGGTGCGCTTCTGCGCTCATTTGTCGGTGTGATTTCGACCTCATGGTTTTCTTGCCGCGGTTTCGTTGGCGTGCTTTGGTCGAGCGCGCATTTGTCGGTGAACTCTATTTTTTAACTTTTCTATATTTTTCTGTCCTGCATACCATCTTTTCTTTCATTACATCCATCCATCACTTTGGTTCTTTAAATTTGATGCCTTTCCCTTTTTCTCTCTGAGGATTTCATCAATGTCATTCAACCATGACTTTCTCTGTCTTCCTTTTGACCCATTTATTTCTTCTTTCATTCATTCCTTTTGCAAGAGGATTCTCATTGGCTCTCGTTATATATGACAAAACAACCGCAGCATAGTCCTTTCATTCTAGCCAATTACTTTTGTATTCGGTCCACATTCATTTCAGAACCCATTCATTCTTCACCTTCCCTCTTGTGGTTCCACCCTATACACTTCATTTAAATAACTTGTTCCTTTTGTCATAATTACCTTTGTGTAACAAAGTGAGAAGAAACACATGAATCCATTTTGTTATTTCTGACAAGCACACACCCTATGATTTAACCTTTCCAAATAACACCAATTACATTTACTAAACGTGTATGCCACCTGACTCTCAAAGAATCTGGGTGGCTCACAATGATGAAACTATAATATAATATAATATAATATAATATAATATAATATAATATAATATAATATAATAATATAATATAATATAATATAATATAATATATATAATATAATATAATATAATATAATATAATATAATATAATATAATAATATAATATAATATAATATAATATAATATATATATTATATATATATATATATATATATATATATATATATATATATATATATATATATATATACACACACACACACTTAAAGTCACAACCCCTGGTATGCCCAAGTATGGGAGGAAGGTCACACTTCCACTCTCTGTCATTAGGCTCGTCACAAGAGACCATCCAGACAGAAACCCAATATTTTTTACTGTTGCCTTTTGTGTTACATTTGTTATATTTATGCTGATAAATAAATAAAGGGAGACTAGTATAGATCTATTTCAAGCTATTTAGCTCTCATCAGCTAGCCATACCCAAGTTTCGATTCCCAAAAAACTTGGGTATGGCTAGCTGATGAGAGCTAAATAGCTTGAAATAGATCTATACTAGTCTCCCTTTATTTATTTATCAGCATAAATATAACATATATATATATATATATATATATATATATATATATATATATATATATATATATATATATATATATATATATATAAAAAGAGGGTAAGTGTGATGAAGTGAGAGGTCTCAATTTCCCTAACCAAAAGTTTGGGTAAACATCCAGGTCTTAACAGCCCTTCTAAGCAACAACAGAATGCAGGACATCCAGAACTTCATTTCAGAAGACAGGCCCTTCTTTTGAGGTCCTGAGAGATGATATTGTTTATTTGAAGTAACCTGAAGCATCTCTGCAGAATCAATTCTGTCACACAGATGTCATAGCAGGCAGATTCTCCCTCAAGTAACTAGACCCCATGTTATATGGGACTTTATAAGCACCTTGAATTGCACTCAGAAGCAACTTGGCAATCAATGCAGCTCACATTATAGAGATGTTACATGAGCATATTAAGGCATGGCCATTACTGTTCATGCCAAGACATCTGGATCAGGTGAAGCTTCTGGTTGATATTCAAGAGCAGCCCCATGTAGAGAGCATTGCAGCAGTCAAGTCATAAGATAATCATGTGGGATTTTAGCAGAGGTGGGTTCCTACCAGTTCGCACCTATTCGGTAGAACCGGTTCGTCAAATCTACCGAACCGGTTAGAAGAGGTTCCACCAGTGGACCCGGAAAGCAGGCCACACCTACAGAAGAGTTTCCAAAATTTTTTGAAATCCACCACTGGTCCTTGGATATGATTATTCTACACTATCATCCTCCTATTTATGAAACTCAGTGCCTCTGTGAAAGGTAAGGAGGACTACTGCGTTTGTGGTGCAATCAGAACATTGCGTGTGTTGAAGTTGTTTTAACGCAAACCAAAGATGGCTTTTAAAAAACAAGTTTACATCCTATTCTTATGCAGGCCAGTGCTGTGTGTGAGGTAATTTAAGGTGGTTCTGACAAGTGTCGTCGGCATCTTCATATCCGGTCACTTGGGTGGCAAGCCACTCCCATCCGATCACATGGGCGGCAAGTCACTCCCACAAAGGAGGCCACACCCACAGAGTAGGTTCGAACAATTGTTGAAACCCACCGCTGGATTTTAGCATAAGCTGCATACAAATGTACATGCATAAAGTTGCATACAAATGTACATGCATAAATATCTCCAACTAATATAGATTTAATACCACCAGAAGCATTCCTTATTAAATGTTTATCCATAAATATGTTGGACATATAAGAGGATAGCAGACATCCTTGCTGATTGCTGCTGATTGTTTAACCATTCATTTGAGTATTCCATTTATTCTCCCTCATGTTTTATTTTCATCGCATAGTGCTTTTACTGCATTTAATAATCAGCTTCCAACTCCATATCATCACAAAATATTCTATGATTCAATCCTATTCCATAATTCATCTTTCCCTATGCTTTTTCTTCAAACATACAGTTAGGTTTCTCACATTGATATATTTTTCAATAACCAGCTGAAAAGGTATACACATTCCTTAACTAGAATTACAGAGCACTTCTCAAAGTTTGTTCACTGTTATGGTTTCATACCATTCTAATTAAAATTTTGCCAGATACTTTCCCAGATATGTTTATCAAACCAATCTCCCTGGATGTTTTGCAGTCATTTTGCTTCTTCTACCTTTCTATAAGGAAGCAATACGAGCATTTTTTTCCCCAATCATCAGGCCCAAAGGCATCCTTCACATGTACATTAATAGCAATAGCAGTTAGACTTATATACCGCTTCATAGGGCTTTCAGCCCTCTCTAAGTGGTTTACAGAGTCAGCATATCGTCCCCACAGTCTGGGTCCTCATTTCACCCACCTCGGAAGGATGGAAGGCTGAGTCAACCTTGAGCCGGTGAGATTAGAACCGCTGAACTGCAGATAACAGTCAGCTGAAGTGGCCTGCAGTACTGCACCCTAACCACTGCGCCACTTCGGCTCATAAATAAGTTGCACAGCCACAACTGAAAGTTGGTTTGAAACATATTTGTCTTTGTAGGTCTGAAGATCTTGGGAGCCAGGGCTGGTCCCATAACCTAAAAACGGTTGTCAAGCCAAAGATTTAATGGAAGAGAAGATCACTATGGTAGTTGATTTGCTATTTGTTGACATTTATGGAAATAAATGTAATACCCCCCCAAATTAACTTACTTCTATTGACGAGATGCAGAATGCTATTCTATATTGAGAGAACAAACAAATTGACCCAGTGTTAAAGATGAAATGCAGAAAGGAAGAGTTCCCTCTTATCCTTCATCAAATATCTTGAGATGAAGTATGTGTCAGCGTTCCAAGTATTATGTAGAATTAAATCAGAGTCCAAGGCAAAACCTTCCTTAAGGTTCCAATTTAATAAAGCAGAACATCTTAGCACATTGCTATGGAATCCCAATTCTGGAAGTGACATCAGAATCCCACCCAGTTAAAAGTTCGTGATCTTGTCCCCACATCCACAATCCATCACATGGTCCAATCTTCTTCTTCCACGCTGGCGTCTCCACCCAGCTGCTTCCGGTCAGGTGCAAAGGTGCGGAGACAAAATATGACCTTGAGCTTCTAGAAAGGAATTTTTTATTTCGAAAACAACACATTCTACCCCTTGCTATTCCCCCCCTTAATGAGAGTGTGACAGGCCAAAGATTCTTAAAGTATGCTTGTGGCCCTTCTCATTTTTCAATGGCCCTAGTTTCACTCCATCTCATGACAGTATTAAATTGACAATAGGAAGAATAAATGTGCTCCGAACCCACACAATATCTTTTCTTTGCCGGTGAGCTAAAACGGGCTTAAAGTACTTACAGTAAGAATAATCTCAGCATATCACTGAGTGGGGAGATTAGCCTAGAATGTTCTTCCATAAACATTAGTCTTACAGACAAAATACTGCACATAAGGAGCTTTCAATGCTCAGCTTCGCTGATTGTTTTAATTGGCATATCCCAGCCGTCGCACCAGATTTTTCTTCGTGTGTTTCAATTCTACACCACGCTGCTTTGTTCTTATGTAAACTTGAAATGCCATTGCTTCGATATCCTAGCACATGGCATCGATCTGATTTTCAAAATCTTTTTTTAAAAAAACAAACAGTTTTTACAGAAAAAGATTTTAAAGGAAGCTTATGACAGATTGAAGGATACGGTGGCTCGGTGGCTAAGGCGCTGAACTTGTCGATCAGAAAGGTCGGCAGTTTGGCAGTTCAAATCTCTAGCACCACGTAACCAGGTGAGCTCCCGTTACTTGTCCCAGCTTCTGCCAACCTAGGAATTTGAAAGCACGTAAAAATGCAAGTAGAAAAATAGGGACCACCTTTGGTGGGAAGGTTACCGCATTCTGTGTGCCTTCGGCATTTAGTCATGCTGGCCATATGACCACGGAGATGTCTTTGGACAGCGCTGGCTCTTCGGCTTTGAATTGGAAATGAGTACCGCCCCCTAGAGTCGGGAACGACTAGCACATAAGTGAGAGGGAAACTTTTACCTTTACCTATGACAGATTCATTCAAATATGATTATCAGCGTGAAACACTAAGGTCATTTTCTGAAAGAAAAGGAAATACTCTATTTCAAAATTGTAATTGAAGCATGAATGAAATATTTTTTAGGCCTTCAAAAGGTCTTTTTTTAAAAAAAAAAAGATTTGGGGCCAGAGGACTACTGTGGCAATTTACGTTATCCTGTGAGTCAGTGTTTATTTCCTGTAGCTGGCTCTCATGGAAATTTTTACTAGTAAAATAGACGCTCACTTACGTTAATGTGGAGAAAGGAGAACTTTGCGGAAAATAAAGTAGTTATAAATTGGATTGTGTGGGCTAATACGTAATAAAGATTATGTGTAAGAGGATCCTGTGTTAAGTATACGACACTAACTGACCTTGGTCCTTCCAGGTCTAGTCACAACATTCTTTTTTTTTTTTCATCTTTGAATGTTTTTTTATTTTCCATTTTCATTTTCGTACAGTCACATATATACTGTGCACAACCGGGGCCATATAACATTAAACAATGAACACAGCCATTCCTCTTATCAACAATACACCCCAAAAATAGAAACCCAATGTACCTCTTCGACCCTCCATACACCCTTTCTTTCGCCCCCCCAACTTTCCATCTTCCCTCCATCATTCCCCTCTACCCTACTTCCCCTCCCCCTCTACCACTCCTCTCTCCCGGTACACTCCCTCCCTTCCTTCTCACCCTCCCTCCAATCCCCTCTCCCACCCTCGCTACCCCTCTTTCTTCTATCCCTCTACTCCTCTCTTCGGTGTATTTCTACTATCTATTAATATATTCAGCTTGTCCTATTTTTACACTAGAATTAAAGAGCAACAGTATACAAGTGCAATCGCGTTACTTTAAAATCTAACACATACTATATATCCCCCCTCCCCCTAACACCCCACCTCCCTTCCCCCCCCCCGACTTCCCAGAGTCCGTACACGGTGTAGATTTTTAACAAACACAGTCACAACATTCTTCAGTGTGTTTTAGAAGACTGTCATTGCTATAATGAATATTTAATAGTGATTGTGATGTGAACTATGATAAAAAGTTTCCTTATCCCTCAAAATCATAGATTAAATTTAGCTTTCTATAATTTATTGACTTCAAGATATGATAGGATATAATTCCCAGAATTTCCTATTCCAACATATTTCAAGGCTAGCAAGACTGCATTGATATATGCAAAGTGTTGTGAAACAATCAAGATCCTTAGCATTACAAGAGATACAGTGGGACATTCTCCTTTACCGAGTTAAAATGCTATCCAGCCATTCTACATTCCAGTGAAAGCTATACTTGAATGAAATTTGCTGGTTTCATGGCTGATTCTTATCTTGTTTTTATTGGGTCCCTTCTGATTCAATACCAAATAAAGCTGTCTAGTTTCGCATGAGCAGCAAGTTATAAACAGAGTAATTGCTTCTACTTAGCTGCTTCCCTCTCCTACACATCAGTAGCCAGTAATAAACATATTTACCAGACACACATTGAGCAGGTGTGAAGCAGATCCAGCTGCGGGACATACTCTTCATTGTGCCTATACTCTTCCTACACACCAAACTGTATATTCTTTATATATATAAAGAAAATAGATTGGAGTCAAAGAGGAGCTGGGTTACATGTAGAAGTTTCATCTGGAATTCTTCTGTCTTTCCTTTCTTGTATTGTTGTCTTAAAGATTCCTCCTGGTTTGGTTTGGTAGACTATGATGGAAGTCCTGTAATTATTCTAAATCGGAAAAGGCCATTAAAGCAATTTCTGTATTCCCGCACATTCTAGTACTATTGCCTGATTTTGATAGACCACCAGCAGGGCAGTGCCATCTCCAGCTCTTTAGAGAACAGCATAATGCAGCAGATAAAGCTGATCAGGGATTGGAAAATTGGATATCTCTGCTTCAGTGGTGGGATTCAGCTGGTTCGCACCTATTCGGGAGAACCGGTTCATAACTTTCTAAGCAGTTCAGAGAACTGGTTGTTGGAAGAAATCTCCTTTTGTTTTTTTCCACTTTACAGGGCTAATCCTGTAAGGAAGTCAGGAAGGAAACATTCTGGTGTTGTTTCTAGCCTAATCTTTATTGCCCTGCTTACAGAAACTGTCTCTCCGATTAACCCTTATTTCATTGTAACAGCTAAGGCGAAGCGTTCATCAATGTGAGTGATCTTGAGTTGGCCATGCCCACCCAGTCACATGACCACCAATCCCCACCTACCCAGATAGTCATTAGGGCAGAGGACCGGTTGTTAAATTATTTGAATCCCACCACTGATCTGCTTGTATCAGTCTGAAATAGCCAACAATCATCATTCTGATTCCACTCAATACTTATCTAATGTCACCTGTGACAATAGATATAAGTCTTATAAAGATATTGTGGCTCAGTTGAATATTGTTGAGTTATAGCAGAAAACAGGACAATTTGCTGTCTCGTTCATGAGTTAGGGATGAGGCAAAAGCAACATCATAAGATTAACCCAGTTTTCTATTTTTATTCTTTTTTTCTCAATATCTAATCTAAATTTCATAAGCACTGAAACACCTTATTCTCATTTGAGGTTTCTTCTCTTTAGTTATTCCATCCCAAAAAGAACTGGTATTTTTGCAAACCTTACAGGTAACCCGAGTCTTGAATCTATTTATTGTATTTCACATGCTAATATAAATTAGTTCATAAAGACAAATTCAGTGATGTAATGTGTAAGATGCGCCAAGTGATCTCTTCTGGTACCTGACAGCTGATGGTGTTGCATCTAGATTATTTTATTCAAAAAGATATGAGAGAAAGAACTAGGGATAAATATCAGTGGTGGCTGATCTTGAATTTTGCTAAATCAATGATCTTCTACTGATTTTATTCCTGGTGTTTTATGTTTGCATATGGAACTATGAGGAAGTAGAAAGGAAATAATCTGCTTCTCTGGATCACAAGTACTGCATCTGTTATAGTGTGGTGTTCTGACCCCCACTTGTCCCACACCAACACACACTCTGAGCCAAAGATAAGTTACGGCATTTAATTAACAGACAGACAGGTCCTTGGCAGCAAACCGGCACAGATAAGGCTTGGCAGCAATCCAGCCTGCCAAGCTCACAATAATGTTCTCCGACATTAGATCCTGCGTTGACTTCTGCAAGAGGGGCGTGTGCACAAGCAGTCCTTTTATAGTCTGGAGAGGAGCCTAATGACCACCAGCTGAGTGCAATTACCTCCTGTAACTGCACAGCTGTTCCTGATGCCTATTAGCTCTTCGGTGCCAGGCATCCAGGAACAACTCACTGCTGGTGTCCGGCTCACTCTCCCTTGTCTCCTCCCCACTGGTCCAAGGCTCAGGCACCTCCTGGTGACCAACCAGCCTCTCTGCGCCCTGCTTGGAGTTGGAACCCTGTCCAGGGTCCTTCACATCCTCCAGAGTCTCCTCCCCACTGGTCCAAGGCTCAGGTGCCTCCTGGTGACCAACCAGCCTCTCTGCGCCCTGCTTGGAGTTGGAACCCTGTCCAGGGTCCTTCACATCCTCCAGAGCCGACTCATAGGGCTCCTCGCTGTCGGAGTCTGGTGGCAGCTCCAACGGCTCCTGCTGGGCCACAACATATCTCGGTGATGTGAGGGAGGGAATTTACCAAGCATCTGGCAGTTGGTGGATAATATCACTTGTGTTTTGCAGATAAAGTTGGTTATATCTTGCTCAAATAAACACAACACTTGTAAGTCAAAGTTAGAGATGAGAGATGTTCTTACTAGTCACTGTGTAAATTAATTTCAGAATTATTTCCATCCCCCAAGGATTGTACCTGATATATTATATGATAAATGCAACATTGATATATTGTGCATGGATACATAAATCCTCAAGGATTGTATTCTGAGTTGTCAGAAGTGTGAAAGAGAATATAATATAGGAGCTTATTGGAAGTGAATATGATTTTTTCTTTGTCTTGAGCTTACATACAAATAAAATGAAGAAACGGAAATAAAATTGGTCTATTTATGTATAGATAAGGTAGATCCATAAATAAAAATGGAGGATTGAGGAAACGGATACAAAGCACCGGAGCTGGATATATAAAGATCAACAGTATATTTGTAGGCAATTCCTGTGGTAGAAAAGAAATCTTTAAAAATCAGTTAAGTCTGTTTAGCTCTTTAATTACCTAAAGCTGTTGGCTAAGTTCATCTGACAGCACTACTGAAATATTAATACTGTACATCAATTATATCAAGATCTCTCTGTCTTGGGATGTGGAAGTTTTTTTTCTGAAGGGGTTTGGGTGGGTAGGACATCAGGCTTCAATCTTAAACAGACTGAGTACCAATAGCAATAGCAATAGCAGTTAGACTTATATACCGCTTCATAGGGCTTCCAGCCCTCTCTAAGCGGTTTACAGAGTCAGCATATCGCCCCCACAGTCTGGCTCCTCATTTCACCCACCTCGGAAGGATGGAAGGCTGAGTCAACCTTGAGCCGGTGAGATTAGAACCGCTGAACTGCAGATAACAGTAAAGCTGAACTGGCCTGCAGTACTGCACCCTAACCACTGCACCACCTCGGCTCATAGTAGTATGAGGTCATGACTCATGAGTAGTTCCAGGGATTCTCCATCTCTTGACCTGGATGGGGTTACATTATTCCAAATGGAACTGGTGCACAATTCAGAATTCTTGCCACTCACACATTAGTCACCTCCCAGACATACTATTACAATGTTCTGTACATGGAGCCGCCCTTAGAGAGCATCCCGAAGTTGATATAAAAAGAAATTTGCAACATATGGGCAATTATGGTGCATGTTACGCGTCTGCTCCACAGGCTGCATTGGTTACCAGTATATTCCCAGGTTCAACTCAAAATGTTAGTGGTTACCAATAAAGCTGTCTGTGGCATGGGGCCCTGGTATATGCAGACCACCTCTTCCTCGTTACTTCTACCAATCTCATCAGATCTGGCAGGAAATGCATGTACCAGGTCCCATCCAATATGGACTGCCACTCGAGAGCAGGGGTGGGTTCCTGCCAGTTCTAACCTCTTCTATAGAAGAGGTTCCACAAATCTACAGTGCCGTTTAGAACCGGTTCCAGCTCCCTCCCTCCACCTGTCCGCACATCATCAAGATGAAGAGCGAGAGGAGGAATTCTGGGAGTTGAAGTCCACAAGTCTTAAAGCTGTCAAGTTTGAACACCCCTGGAGTTTTTTTTTCTAAAGGGTTGGGGGTGCAAGGGTCTTGTAACTTGACAGCTTTAAGACTTGCACACTTCAGTGCCAGAGTTCCTGAGCCAACATAACTGGAGGAGGAATTCTGGGAGTTGAAGTCCACAAGTCTTAAAGCTGTCAAGTTTGAACACCCCTGGGTTTGTTTGTTTTTCTAAAGGATTAGGGGTGCAAGGGTCTTGTAACTTGACAGCTTTAAGACTTGCGTGCTTCAAATGCCAGAGTTTCTGAGCCAACATTTTGGTTGCTAAGCAAGAGCGTTGTTAAGTGAGTTTCGCCACAATTTACAAGTTGGCCAAGCCCACCCAGTCACATGGCTGGCAAGCCACTCCCACCCGGTCACATGGCCAGCAAGCCACTCCCACAAAGCAGGCCACACCTACAGAAGAGGTTCTAAAGATTTTTGAAACCCACCACTGCCCGAGAGGTAGCTTAGAAGAAAGCCTTTTATGTCACAGATCTGTCAAACATCATCTCCACTGCAAATCAAATTACCCTGGACTTTCTCGGTTCTTTTATAAGGCCCTGGAGAGATGGCTCTGCTCTTAAGCTTGGATCTGGAGTGTTTGCTGAATTAATTGTTATTAAAACATTTGTATTGTATTTCTATTTATGGTTAGTTTTTTATTGTTGTTGTTTCTTCTATCTCAGTTTTTAATTTAGTTTGCATTTTTCATTGTTTCTTGCTGTTTTTTATTGTGGATAATCACTCAGAGTCACTTGACATGGGCAGTGATATATGAACAAATAGATGTATCAATAAGAATTATTTGAGACACACAGATGTACATACAAAGACACACACACACACACACAGACATCAATCAAACGTTGATGAGATTTCGAGCTCATAGGTCATGGCCTAATTACCTGATATCCTAGTGTTTCAACCAATATCATATAGAATCTAAGCAAACTTATTGCCGAGGTGGTGCAGTGGTTAGGGTGCAGTACTGCAGGCCACTTCAGCTGACTGTTATCTGCAGTTCGGCTGTTCAAATCTCACCGGCTCAAGGTTGACTCAGCCTTCCATCCTTCCGAGGTGGGTGAAATGAGGACCCGGATTGTTGTTGGGGGCGATATGCTGACTCTGTAAACCGCTGAGAGAGGGCTGAAAGCCCTATGAAGCGGTATGTAAGTCTAACTGCTATTGCTATTATCTTAAAAGGAGAAGGGGGGAAAACAGTAGAAAACACTTTCAAAAAATTAGCCCATTTGAAATTTCTTCAAATCAGACCAATTGCATATTCACCTCAACAAAGAACCAATCAGAAAACGGCTTTCCAGAAGTCTAGAGAATTCTACAAATAAAGGACATGGATTCAGTCACTTCCTGCCCAGTTCCTTCAGAGCCGCCAAGAAGTATACAGATTACTTTCAGAATGCCAGCCACAACTGTTGGCAAAACATCAACACATTAGATAATTAGAATCGTACCAGCTCATTGCCACTGAAACAAATCGTATGTTCTTGCGTTTATGGAGGGCAGAAGTTGGGGGAACCTATAACCCCTCAGATATCGCTATTCTGCGGCAGTAGTACCCCAGAATTTATCATCAAGCAGGCTGGCTGGAGTGCTGGGAGCAGCGATATCTAGAGCAGGGCTGTGTGCAGCCCTCCTGGGCTCCATTTTTGGCTGCCAACAGCCTCCTGCAACTCTCTGCCAGTGAAAACAGAGCTCGGGAGTGCCGCGAATGCTCGGGCCGCCACAAGGGCCCTTCACACAAGTGACATTGAGCTGGCCATGCCCACCCTGTTTGTATTCCCCCCCCCTTACTTTGGTTTGTGAGCCGCCCTGAGTCCCTCTGGGAATACGGCGGCATAGAAATGCCGCCCTATTCAGTAGAACCGGTTCGTCAAATCTACCGAACCGGTTAGAAGAGGTTCCACCAGTGGACCCGGAAAGCAGGCCACATCTACAGAAGAGGTTCCAAATTTTTTTGAAACCCACCACTGGCAAGGATCTTGTAACTTGACAGCTTTAAGACTTGAATGCTTCAATGCCAGAGTTTCTGAATAGCTACTTGGACCGACCTAAATACTAATTCATAATTTCATATCCGGTCACATGGGCGGCAAGCCACTCCCATCAGGTCACATGGGTGGCAAGCCACTCCCACAAAGGAGGCCACACCCACAGAGTAGGTTCCAACAATTTTTGAAACCCACCACTGGCCCAAATTCAAATCCAGACAAAAATAGAAGTTTTATTTAAAATAAGGGTGGCTGTAATCAGATAATACGCTAGTTTTAACCAGAAATAGTTATTAAAAACAGCAAGGAAAAAAGATGAGAGGAACAGAGTACTGGCTCTGTGTCAAGTATGAACACTAGATTACCTAAGAAATTTGTGATAAATGAATTGGGACTGCCCATTCTTATGTGTGTTATTCATTTTATGCTTCACCTGATAATTGAATTAGTTCCCTTTCTTAATTCATGTGATACGCTGTGTCATAAACTAACCAAACAGATCTGGATTCATATAAGGTAACCCACAAAAATTAAAGTTAACAATTGTTCAAAGTTAGTGTAACAGGAAGAAGCTAAGATCAATGTAGAGATGTTATTAACCCTTTTTTATTTGTTTTGTCTCAATATATTTTAGACTGTGATTGTTAAAAATCTATACCGTGTACGGGCTCTGGGAAGTCGGGGGGGGGGAGGGAGGTGGGGTGTTTGGGGGGAGGGGAGGGGGGACATATACTATATGTTAGATTTCAACGTAATGCGATTCCACATGTATACTGTTTCTCTTTAATTTCTCCGTAAAAATAGGACAAGCTGAATATATTGACATATAGTAGAAATACACCAAGGGGAGGAGGAGTGGGATAGAAGAAAGATGGGTAGAGAGGGTGGGAGAGAGGATGGGAGGGAGGGTGAGAATGAAGGGAGGGAGTGGATCGGGAGAGAGGAGTGGTAGAGGGGGAGGGGAAGTAGGGTAGAGGGGAATGATGGAGGGGAGATAGTAAGTTGGAGGGGGGCGGAAGAAAGAGGTGTATGGAGAGCGGAAGAGGTATATTGGGTTTCTATTTGAGTCTGAGTTTGAGTCTTATTTTATTTATATTTCTGGGGGTATTGTTGACAAGAGGAACTGCTGTGATTATTGTTTAATGTTGTATGGCCCCGGTTATGCACAGTATATATGTGACTGTATGAAAATGAAAAATGGAAAATAAAAAGATCTTAATAACAAAACAAAAAAAAATTAAAGTTAACATTAACTATGTTTCGTATGTATGCCTCTGCTATTTTTTATCTGCTTAAGCATGGTGCATGAACATAGCCAAGCCAATTTTTACAATTTCAACATTAAGTAACACCCTGAAGAAAAACATCATGCAGAACACAAGATAAACAGATTTTTTAAAAATAATATTTTCTCCGCTTCAGCCACGTTCTATGAGTTATACAAGGATTTATCAAGGAACACCAGTTGTCTGATGTATATCAATGGGTGGGAAAAACTCTGGCTTCATGTGTTTATTAGGTAGAAATGTTCCCGACCGATAATGTGCTAATTTTGAGACACAAGAACCAAAAAGGTCTCACCAATGAGGGGAGGGGATTCTTAATCCTTCCATATATACAGTATAAATTACTATTTTGCCCTTTCATTTCAACTAGGATTGTATCCATGAGATGATATCCTTTAATCCTTATAATACTACAATACAATTCCCTACAATGGGAGAGAGCAATTTGGCGATTTAGTAAACTTCACAGATGAGCAAATATTCATTATCAGTTTGGAACAATGGAATAAATATGATTCAGATATAATCTTGGCCTCTTGAGTGAAGAAGATAATGTAAACTGCATTGTCTTGCTGATCTTTCTCCACTCTTATACCCATCTCAGCAAAATTCTTTTAATTCCTGGTGTTATATTATGATTTGGAGGAAGTGCCAAAATTAGTTTTCTGGTTAAAGTATGAGAGGAAACTATAATTTAAGAAGTGTATAAAACATACCTGCATAAGAAGGCTAGGGCAAAAAAAAAAGGTAATAAAATATGGCACAACTCTTAAGTTTTCCTTAGCAATTGGAAATTTGGGGGTTCAATAGTGGCCCTTAAGTCAAGATGCCAGCAACAGCTACTGTATCTGCCTTCCCAGGTGCTTACAGATATTATCTGCCTTTCTCTACCCAGTTTCCTAAAGGATCCCCTTCAGAGGTGGTATTCAGATGGTTCAGACTGGTTCGCCCGAACCGGTAGCAGTTCACCCGCCCCAGCTCTTTGCCCTCCTATTTAGGCACATTTTTGAGGCCAGGTGCACCTGCAGCAAACCAGTAGTAACAAAAGAAGAGCCGAGGTGGCGTAGTGGTTAGGGTGCAGTACTGTAGGCCACTTCAGCTGACTGTTATCTGCAGTTCAGCGGTTCTAATCTCACTGCCCGGGGCAGAACAGTAACTCTTTAAGCAGTTCGGAGAACCGGTTGTTGGAAGAAATCTTATTTTATTTTCTTCCCACCTTACAGGGCTAATCCTGTAAGGAAGGCAGGAAGGAAACATTCTGGTGTTGTTTCTAGCCTAATCTTTGTTGATGTACTTACAGAAACTGCCTTTCCGGTTAACCCTTATTACCTTGTAACAGCTAAGGCGAAGCGCCCATCAACGTGAGTGACATTGACTTGGCCACACCCACATGATCACATGACCACCGAGCCCCACCTACCCAGATGGTCATTAGGGCAGAGAACCGGTTGTTAAATTATTTGAATCCCACCACTGATGCAAGGATTCTGGGCCAGGTCAAAATCAGCTCTGAAGCAGGCATGAAATCCTCCTATCTTTGCTACTAGTTCGGAACCAGGATCTCGCGCATGGCACTCCTGCTCTGAGCATGCACCACGAATGCATGTGCAGAACATCCGTGATGACATCTGGTGAGCAGAGCCTCTCGCCACCACCACCACCTGTTCACCCAAACCGGGGCAAACCTGCGGAATGCCACCTCTGCTCTGAACCTATATTGTTTAACAACATTAGCAGTGTTCAAGAACTATAGCAATAGCAATAGCAGTTAGACTTATATACCGCTTCATAGGACTTTCAGCCCTCTCTAAGCAGTTTACAGAGTCAGCATATTGCCCCCAACAACAATCCGGGTCCTCATTTTACCCACCTCGGAAGGATGGAAGGCTGAGTCAACCCTGAGCCGGTGAGATTTGAACAGGCGAACTGCAGAACTGCAGTCAGCTGAAGTAGCCTGCAGTGCTGCATTTAACCACTGCACCACCTCGGCTCTCTAAATTACTGAGATAATTTATTTCTCATTCAGCTGCACTGCATTTGGAAGTGCAAAACTACGGAGTGTTTTCATTTGCAAGACTTCAAAATGCTGAGTGTGAGCAGTAGTGTCATTGCTCCCTTCTCCTCTCTCTTCTGAATTCAAGGCAACCCTTATCCTGCCTTGTGCCTTCCCCTTGTCCAGGACTTCAGTACAAAATATGTCTCCAGAGAGTTTCTATTTCAAGGCAAGTAACTTGGGGGAAAACACCCAGCAGGTGTTGCGTGCTTTGTCAAAGATGAGATGAAAACAAACAGTACTTCCTCCTTGCTATGTCTGTACTATTGTGCACCCAGGAAAATGTGAGAGCCATCTGCCTCCAACATCTGTCACCCCCCAATGATCATCGTTGAGTGAATTGACTTGTTAAGCAGATGTCTCCTTCCTTCCTCACTGCCCCATATGAATCCTTTCCAAAGCTGCATGAATGGAAATTGGGGCGGCCGTTCCAGATATGAATATATACCATTATTCAATTTATGTAACAGCTACAATTCCTGTACATACAAATTGAGTACAAACATTAAGTTCTGCTTTAGGTTCCTTCCAAAGTATTCTGGACGGTGGAAAGGAATAGCTGTTTTCATGACCCCCATTTCAGGAAATATCTCTTTCCAACATTAATACTGTAAGAAAAATTGGAAAGAGAAAAGCATCAGGATACTACCAGCTAAATATACGTGACCCGTCAAAACCACGGTCCACTAAAGCGCGCCTGATTAAAGCGCGTACGTGACGTCATCATCAGCGCGACAAATACGACCACGGAGAAAAAAGGGCGCTTTAAAAAGCGCTTTTAAAGCAAGCCGATTCACATAAAGGTAAGGGTTAGGGTTAGGGTTAGGGTTAGGTTAAGGGTTAGCGTTAGGTTTAGCGTTAGGTTAAGGGTTAGGTATAGGGTTAGGTTTAGGGTTAGGTTAAGGGTTAGGCTTAGGGTTAGGTTTAGGGTTAGGTTTGGGGGGGTAGGGTAAGGTTTTCGCGTTAATTTTAAGTTTACCGCTCACAGCGTGCTGTTTTCGTCGCGCTGTGATGACATCACGTACGCTCTTTCGTCGAGCGCGCTTTAGTCTACCGCAGTTTTGTGGTGGAACCCTAAATATATACCAGTAGTACTTACTATACTTATACCTGTTTCAAACATTAAAATATCAAACCACAGCTCACAAGCAAAAGCCTGCCATGGATTTTCTATTCCTTTTTAAAACTACGTTTATTCAATTAAGGTGTTCAATAAAACACATTTGCACTAATTTGCAGATACTATTCAAGGGCATGTTTTTTTACGCCTAATTAGTACAATATTACATACCGTGAGAGTGAGGCCCCATATTGCACAATATTGTTCCTTATTAAACCCACAGATTACCAAATAAACTATAACTAGTTTGGTCCATATAACTTTCTAGCCTAAAACCAAAATAACCACATTATGGTTTAATGTTGTTATACGTCCAAAGTCTAAACAGTCATTGCCTTTTCTATTCAATATAAGACAAAAACTAAACAAACTGCATCAATCAACCTCAGTTAAAACTCTATTTTGTGAACCAGGCATGTGTGTGATTATCAACATGGTGAGGATGGAATTTGTATTTATTTATTAAATGTATACGCTGTCCACTCACAATCAAATGACTCTGGATACCTGGAATAAAAGTATGAACCAGAGAAAGATTTAAGTATTCTCCCTGCCTACCTACTTATTTACAAACTTACTTGTATTTGCAAGAGTTGTATTTGAATGAGCTCATGAAAAGTTCTTTTAAGAACTGTGTTTTTCCCACAAAAGCATGGGAATAACTGGTTTTTTTATGCTTTAATTCAGGCATCAGAAGTCAAGATACATATGGCTGGCCATCAACTATTAATCCGGGGTTCACTGACAAATGCGCGCTCGACAAAAGCACGCCGACAAAACCGCGGCGAGAAAACAGCGAGGATGAAATCGTGCCCACAGAAGCGCGCCGATAAATGTGCGCCAACAAAAGCACGCCATCAAGAAACAACGTGAAAACAACATAATACCCTAACCCTAAACCTAAACCTAACCCTAATCACGCTTTCGTCGGCGCGCATTTATCAGCGCGCTTCTGCGGGCGCAATTTCATCCTCGCTGTTTTCTCGCCGTGTTTTGTCGGTGTGCTTTTGACGTGCGCGCATTTGACGGGTCACCTTGATCCGGTAGTAAAAAAAAACTTTAAAAAGTTTTTCTTTTTAAGTTCTGATGATCAGCTGTGTGACAATCAGCTGTGCCGCACGATTTCTAGCATTTTTTTACTAACCAGTTCAGGCGAACCGGCCCAAACCGGTAGCATTTCACCCCTGGTCTAGCCATTACCCAGTTATATGGAACTGCCAAATTTTTGCCCTGAACACTCATATCATCTCTGTATTATGTTAACTTATGTATTAAACATTTTATACCCGTATGTACTTCATCATTTATGTTCGTTTATGCTCAAATATAAAATGCAATAAAATTAATCGTAGAAATTATGCTGGGTTTTATTTCGTCTCACAACAGTTAAAATAGCAGAATGCCGGAGTATTAATTCTGTTTATGATTGCAAAGATCCACAATGACTTAGAATCATTAAGAAGATTCTAAGAATAGTAAACAACAAAGAATGAATGTTTCCTAGCTTCCCTGATAGTACAATTGAAGTAAGCTGCAGTTTTCTTTCATTCTGCCTCTGACCATCTGGCTCCTTTTACTGACTACCATCAATACATCTGCCATACTCCAATGATACATAAATATTCATTATTTGTAGGATGTAGTAGTCTGGGAATTACCATACTTCAAGGTAAAAGTATCATGTGATCATTGTAGAATAAATAAATAAAAGGCACACTTCCTTTGTAGCCTATTTCCCTTCGTGTTTTTACTTGGAAGCTAATGCAAAATGAATTCAATGTGGCTTACTTCTAAGTGACTATACATCAGTGGTGGGATTCAAATAATTTAACAACAAGAGCCGAGGTGGCGCAGCGGTTAAATGCAGCACTGCAGGCTACTTCAGCTGACTGCAGTTCTGCAGTTCGGCTGTTCAAATCTCACCGGCTCAAGGTTGACTCAGCCTTCCATCCTTCCGAGGTGGGTAAAATGAGGACCCGGATTGTTGTTGGGGGCAATATGCTGAATCTGTAAACTGCTTAGAGAGGGCTGAAAGCCCTATGAAGCGGTATATAAGTCTAACTGCTATTGCTATTGCTAACTGGTTCTCTGCCCTAATGACCAGCTGGGTAGGCGTGGTTCAGTGGTCAAGAGAGTGGGTGGGCATGGCCAACTCAACGTCACTCACATCGATGGATGCTTCGCTTTAGCTGTTACAATGGAATAAGGGTTAACCGGAGAGGCAGTTTCTGTAAGCAGGTCAACAAAGATGAGGCTAGAAACAACACCAGAATGTTTCCTTCCTGCCTTCCTTACAGGATTAGCCCTGTAAAGTGGGAAAAAACAAAAGGAGATTTCTTCCAACAATCAGTTCTCCGAACTGCTTAGAAAGTTAACAACCGGTTCTCCCAAATAGGTGCGGACTGGCTGAATCCCACCACTGCTATACATCCACAGCCAGTAAGTTTGAAACTTGAGTAATACCTTCCGAAATAAAACAATGAGAGCTTTACAGAACCATGTGGCCACTTGTCTTCTCAACAGACTGCTGAGAGAGAGAGAAACATGCTATGACTAGAATATATTTTCCCTTTGATGTGTTTTACACTAATTTGAGAGCATGCATTTGCTTTCAAAAGGGAAGAACTAAAATGCAGCTACAGATTAAAAAGGAAATGTATTAGCAAAAATGAATGAAAACCTTAAGAGTATGTGTGCCTCAGAGGTGGGTTCCTACCAGTCCGCACCCGTTCGGTAGAACCGGTTCGTCAAATCTACCGAACCGGTTAGAAGAGGTTCCACCAGTGGACCCGGAAAGCAGGCCACACCTACAGAAGAGGTTCCAAAATTTTTTGAAACCCCCCCCCCGCCCCCACTAACACACACACATGCACACAGACAGACAGACAGACAGACAGACTCACACAGAGAGCGAAAGGGAAAGAAAGGAAGAAAGAAAAAAAGAAAAAGTGAGAGGGATGAAAGAAAAAAAGTAAAAAGGGAAAGAGAGACAAAAGGAAGGAAAGAGAGAGAGAGAGAGAGGGAGGGGGAGAGAGAGAGAGAGAAAGAAAGAAAGAAAGAAAGAGTGAGAGAGATGAAAGAAAAAAAGGAAAAAGGGACAGAGAGCAAAAGGAAGGAAAGAGAGAGAGAGAGAGAGAAAGAAAGAAAGAAAGAAAGAGTGAGAGAGATGAAAGAAAAAAAGGAAAAAGGGACAGAGAGCAAAAGGAAGGAAAGAGAGAGAGAGAGAGGGAGGGAGGGGGAGAGAGAGAGAGAGAGAAAGAAAGAAAGGAAGAAAGAAAGAAAGAAAAAAAGAAAAAGTGAGAGAGATGAAAGAAAAAAAGGAAAAAGGGACAGAGAGACAAAAGGAAGGAAAGAGAGAGAGGGAGGGAGGGAGGGAGGGGGAGAGGGAGAGAGAGAGAGAAAGAAAGAAAGAAAGAAAGAAAGAAAGAAAGAAAGAAAGAAAGAAAACACATGGCTGGCAAGCCACTCCCACAAAGGAGGCCACACCCACAGAGTAGGTTCGAAAAATTTTTGAAACCCACCACTGGTGTGCCTGTGTATGCATACAAACTCAATACTGTGAAATATCCTACGTTATTGTAGGAACAATAATGTCGGTGTCAAAATATGGGAGAGAGACACTGTAGAGAAGAACGGCATTTAGTTTCTGAAAGACAAAAGCAGCTTTATATAATTGATCAATCTTAGTTTTTTATTTATTATTTTATTGGTACGATTTATAGGCCGCCCAATCCCGGAGGATTCCGGGCGGCTAATCTTACACTACAGCAGGGGTGTCAAACTCAAAGACCGCAGGCCGAATTCAGTACCCGAAGGAGGCCCAATCTGTGGGATCTTAATGGGTCGTTGGGAGGTACGTGGCAGGAGGCGGTCCCGTAGGTATCCAGGTCAATTATATAATTATAATTATAGAAATCCAGTTGTGCTGATCACTTCAAATCACGGGAAGAGCTGAGAAAAATGGGTATCTTATCAGAACGCCTCGCCTCATCAGAACATTTCATTATTCTCATGAGAAACTTAAATACAGGCCATGAAATGACCATGCGGACAGAACATGGCAAAAGAGACTAACTGCAGTTGGGAAAGGAATGCAGCAAGACTCCCATTGTTTATTCAACCTAAATGCCAAATATATAGGAAACATATATTTGACGAACACATACAGTATATTATTATAATACGTAAAGAAAGCTGAATTGGAAGGTGCAAATGGTTTAAAATTGGAGGAAGAAAACTGCACTGTGATGATGATGACACTACTTGTTAAAAGCCGAGGTGGCGCAGTGGTTAGGGTGCAGTACTGCAGGCCACTTCAGCTGACTGCTATCTGCAGTTCGGCAGTTCTAATCTCACCGGCTCAAGGTTGACTCAGCCTTCCATCCTTCCAAGGTGGGTGAAATGTGGACCCAGACTGTGGGGGCGATATGCTGACTCTGTAAACCGCTTAGAGAGGGCTGAAAGCCCTATGAAGCGGTATATAAGTCTAACTGTTATTGCTATTGCTGAATTACAGCCAAGACTTAATCTCAACTGACATCTGTACTTGGGGTTGCCATAACTTTTAAATCAAGGTTTAACTTATGTTTAAACTCTGATTCTCATAAATACATAGGGTGAAATGGCACCATGGAACCTCATTAATTAGATTTTTTTTTTCCTGACACAACGAGTTATGTAAATAAAGCTAAAATATGGGAGAATAATGCAGATTGGAGATTTTCAAAATCCTTAAGTTATTTCTAATTGGAATTTTTTCAAAGTTAAACCTTGATTTAAAAGTTATGGCAACTCCAAGCACAGATGTCAGTTAAGATTAAGTCTTGGCTGTAATTTAACAAGTTGTAGAAATACAATAAGTGAGGGCAGCTAAGCAGCCTTCCAATAAACTTCAGATTGGGTTGAATTAATACAAGGGGACCTTTATCTTTATTAACATGGGTTTAACCAATCAATGCTTCCTTCATAGATGAGAAAGTAATTATATCTTATGAATAAAAAAAATCTTTAAAATACCAAGGCTGGTTCTATAAGAAGTAATTGAAGCAATTACAAGCAACAGCAAATATTCATATTTACTTATTCATCTTCTTCAGGTAACCTGCCCATTGGATAAACAAATGACTCCAAATGGCAAACAATGACGTTAAAAAGCAACTTTGGGTGCCAGTCCTCTCTCTCGCTGAGGTGGCGCAGTGGTTAGGGTGCAGCACTGCAGGCCACTTCAGCTGACTGTTATCTGCAGTTCGGCGGTTCAAATCTCACCGGCTCAAGGTTGACTCAGCCTTCCATCCTTCCGAGGTGGGTGAAATGAGGACCCAGACTGTGGGGGCGATATGCTGACTCTGTAAACTGCTTAGAGAGGGCTGAAAGCCCTATGAAGCGGTATATAAGTCTAACTGCTATTGCTATTGTTATCTGCAGTTCAGCGGTTCTAATCTCACCGGCTCAAGGTTGACTCAGACTTCCATCCTTCCGAGGTGGGTGAAATGAGGACCCGGATTGTTGGGGGCGATATGCTGACTCTGTAAACCGCTTAGAGGGGGCTGAAAGCCCTATGAAGCGGTATATAAGTCTAACTGCTATTGCTATTGCTATCACATTGCCCCGGGATGTATGAATTAATCTGTTTGCCCGAGTCTGCTCAATACAAGCAGTCCTTGACTTACCACCACAAGTGAGCCCAAAATTTATGTTGTTGAGACAGTTGTTAAATGAATCTTGCCCCCTTTTACGACTTCTCTTGTCACAATTGTTAACCAGTGTTTCTCAACCTTGGCAACTTGAAGATGTCTGGACTTCAACTCCCAGAATTCCCCAGCCAGCGAATGCTGGGAGTTGGAAGTCCAGACATCTTCAAGTTGCCAAGGTTGAGAAACACTGTGTTGAGTGAATCATTGCAGTGGTTAAATTAGTAACGTGATTGTTAAATGAATCCATCTTTGCTATTAACTTTCTTTGTCAGGAGGTCACAAAAGGGGATCTTATGATACCCGGGCCACTGCAACCGTCATAAATATGAGTTGCCAAGCGGCTGGATTTTGATCACATGACCACAGGGATGCTGCAATAGTCGTAAGAGTGAAAAATGGTTATAAGTCGTGTTTTTTCCAGTGCCGTTGTAACTTTGAACAGTATGTAGGAAGAAAAATTCCAGTCGCAGTTCCAAGCCGGGAATAAAACGGAGGCTAATTGGAAAGAAAGTTGGTTTATTTATTGATGGTGATGAATTACCAACAGCGTGTAGTTCTGGGACAGCTGAACAAATGGCTGTTCAGTGGATTTTTATAGTTGCTGTAACGTTGAAGCTTTCGGATTTGTGCAATATGGGCTTGGTGATTTGAAAAGGTGTTGGGCAATTCTTATTGTGGCTGGTGGCTATGCCCTGTGTTTAGATTTTTGGATGAAGGGCTGCTTGCTCTAATCCTACTACTCTGCTATTATTAGCTGTCGAAATTGCTGTAAGGAGTTTTCAAATATCCTGTCTGGAATGGACTTGTGCCAGCAGTATTTGCTTTGCTTATGAATGGAGCCATCTACATAGTTGGGTTATCTCCTTAAGTGCTGGCATCTGCAGTTAGCTTCTTGTTGCAATGTTTTCTTGGGATAAGGAGTGTGTGTGTGTGTGTGTGTGATTTCTTCTTACAAATTAAGCAAACTGTTCTTAAGCAGGACTACCTGTATCCTGAACCTTAAGAGCTGAATTTAAAAGCCATATTAAGTCACAAAATCCACATTTTAGCCCCGTCCTAAAACGTGAGAACACTCGAAGAATGATTGTCTAAAAAGGAGTGTTTTTCTTCCCTGTGCAAGAGGCAGAACAAATCATCTTAATATGGCTGCAATTCCACAAATGTCTATTATTCAAAATTAATCCGCCCGGTTCAACTGGTCTTTCTTCCCTTGTTGCTGGTTCAGAGGGATCTGCAAAGAAAGATCTTTTTGAAGCCTGTTGGAAGAAATGTCCTTCTGGGTTCGGCTCCAAGTGGGGGAAAAGACACTGGAGATGACATGGAGGCTGCTTGGAAAGATGGTTTTAATGGTGGACAGGACCACATGGGTTGAGTCCTGAACAGAAAAGGGGATCCCATGCTTCAATGTTGGTGGAGAAGAAGAGAAGGAAGGACTGAGATGCTGAAAGTCCCTGGTTTTATACCCTCTCTGGCCTTTGATCTTGATCTTGTATTCTGATTGGTTGTCAGACTCCAATGGGGCCATGCAGAACAACTCTCTAGGCTGCGTTTTGAATCCAGGTTTGGTTGAGTTCTCAGATGCCATGTGGTCAATTGGGTAAAAGGCCAATATTATCATGCCTTAATCCCATCACTCTGGAGCTGAAGGGGAGAACTCTTTATTATGTAAAGTGGACCAGCTCAGGCTTTAAGGGCTCATTGACAAAGTGGGGATGGGCAGGAACCTGCAGGCAGCTATTCTGTCTTTTAAAACACCTTTCTTCCTTTTTCTCATCCAGAGAAATATTCTGCCTTTTCAATATTTCCTAGGATATTTCATTTTCTGGGAGAGGGGCTGGGTGATAACTTCCTACAAGCCCTTCGTACAGCTGCCACCACAACCAGAAAGGACACCTACCGACCTTTCTTACAGGAAGGAAGTTTACCGGGTTCTTTATTCTTTTAAGCCAGAGAGCGTTAATCCCATCACTCTGAAGGGTAGAACTCTTTATTATGTAAAGTGGACCAGCTCAGGCTTTAAGGGCTCATTGACAAAGTGGGGATGGGCAGGAAGCTGCAGGCAGCTATTCTGTCTCTTAAAACACCTTTCTTCCTTTTTTCCCATCCAGAGAAATATTCTGCCTTTTCAATATTTCCTAGGATATTTCATTTTTCTGGGAGAGGGGCTGCTCGGAGATAACTTCCTACAGGTGATGGCAATTCCAGTTGGTCCTGGATATAAGCAGTAAATAACCGGCAGAAGCAAAAATTGCTTCGTTTTTTTTTTTCCCCTTCGAAGGGACGGAAAGAGGAAGAAGAACCAGGCAGGCTTCCCCTTGTCTCCGAGGAGAATAAGGCGCCTCTGCACGGCCCCCCCAACCTCCTCCTACTGACCCACTTTGCTGCCAGCGGGTGGAGGTGCTGGGTGGGGGGGTGATAGATACAGAGGCAGCCGGATCTGTTGCAAGGCAGAACTTTTCTTTTATTACAAACTTGTTTTTTTTAAAAAATTTTTAAACATAAAAATAAAATAATAAAAATTAAAAAAAAAAAATTCTCATCCATTACATACAGCATGTCGTTTGGTTACAAGTGTTTTTGCATCCCTATTCTCCATGACATTTACAACAATAATAGATTTTTTCATCTAATGCAACTAAATACCCCGCTTGCATTGTGCGACGTGTATTCAGTTACGATTAATATTATTATTATTATTATTTTCAATTCGGGACTCTTTTTTTTTTCCCAATTGCATCGCTCCAAAGCCTGTGAAGAGAGCTGCGAGCCGCGGAGCGATCCGAGTCTGTAACCCGACCCCAAAGCGAGCTCTTAACCAATCAGGCTCCGTTTGTCGGCGGAGGGTTACCTATAGAAGCGGCGGCGGCGACGTCTTTCAGCCACCTCGCCCGGAAGAGCCGCAGAAGGCGGGGAGCCGCAGTCGGAGGAGGAAGGCGCGTCGCGGCTCTTTCTCGATCTCTCCCGCTGGAGGAGAAAGAAGGAAGGAAGGGGGGGGGGAAAAAAGCGTGCTGCCTCGTCACCGCTGACGTCGGATTTGCTCGTCCTTCCTTCCCGCCTTTCGGTCGTCGTCCTCCTCCCTTTCTTCCTGCGCGCCATCCTCTTTCCTTGCGCGCGATCCTCTTGCCCTCCTTGCCACGCGGGGGTCGGGTTGCGCGCTTTCTCCTCTCGCCTCTTTGCCCGTTCCCGGGTTGTTTTTTTTTAATTTATTTTTTTTTGTCCTTTCCTATATACTTCGTGCGCCCCCCCCCCTCCCACCTTTCTGGGTAGTTCCTCCGGATTGCCCCCGGCGCTCACCCCCACGTCTTGGAAGCCGAAAGCCCGCCTTTCCTTCTCCGCAGCCTGGACGTTCTCAATATGAACGGTGTCGTTTACCTTGTGCAACTGCAGGTAAGCCGGGCATAGCAATGCAAGCCCAACGGCGTCTTTTCCAGCGTTTTAGCCTAAAAAGTCCGCGCTTGGGCGGGCCAGCGAGCAACGCGGTCGGGGCTTTTGTCTCTCCAAAGAAGCGGGTGGGGAAGAAAAACGCCCGTGGGTCCCTCCGTGCAATAGGAGACCCGTGGATCTCGAAAGGAGGAGGGACGCGACTCCGGATCATCCCCCGCCTGGAGTCAAAGCTTCGAGGCGGTGGGAAGAATAAGCGGAAGGGGGCAAGCTGCTTGCGGGAGCCTTTTTTGCAAAGAGTGCGGCACTCGGGGGAAGGAGCGCACGTGGCTCGGTCCATAAAATGCGCAGTGGGGACGGAAAAAGGGGATTCTGCTTAAAGGGTGGAGGGGGGGGGGGAAAGGTTTCCGCGTCTAAAAAGATCTCATGATGCGGGGATTCCAAGCAAGGGGTATTGGTTCCTTTTTGTGTGTGTGTGTGGGGGGGGGGGTGTCTCCACCTCGGTTTTTTAGCCTCCCACTCGCTCCAAGGGGGGGGAAATGTTCTTTTAAACACTCGGTGTAGCTTTCTTCCGCCGAGGAGCGGGAAGAAGAAGGAGGAGGAGGGGGGTTTGCTGTGTCAGTATGCCCTTAATTCCAACGTGGAGGGTTGCAGTAGTAGTGGGCGTTCCCCTAAATCGGTGGCTGGCTACCCGGTTTAAATGTAGGTAGGTAGGTAGATATGTAGATAGATAGATATGTAGATAGGTAGGTAGATATGTAGGTAGGTAGATATGTAGATAGATAGATATGTAGATAGATATGTAGATGGGTAGATAGATATGTAGGTAGATAGGTAGATATGTAGGTAGGTAGATATGTAGATAGATAGATATGTAGATAGGTAGGTAGATATGTAGGTAGGTAGATATGTAGATAGATAGATATGTAGATAGATATGTAGATGGGTAGATAGATATGTAGGTAGATAGGTAGATATGTAGGTAGGTAGATATGTAGATAGATAGATATGTAGATAGGTAGGTAGATATGTAGGTAGGTAGATAGATATGTAGATAGGTAGGTAGATAGATATGTAGGTAGGTAGATATGTAGATATAGATATGTAGATAGATATGTAGATGGGTAGATAGATATGTAGGTAGATAGGTAGATATGTAGGTAGGTAGATATGTAGATAGATAGATATGTAGATAGGTAGGTAGATATGTAGGTAGGTAGATATGTAGGTAGGTAGATATGTAGATAGGTAGGTAGATATGTAGGTAGGTAGGTAGATATGTAGATAGGTAGGTAGATAGATATGTAGATAGGTAGGTAGATAGATATGTAGGTAGATAGATATGTAGGTAGGTAGATATGTAGATAGATAGATATGTAGATAGATATGTAGATGGGTAGATAGATATGTAGGTAGATAGATAGGTAGATATGTAGGTAGGTGGGTAGATGGGTAGATAGGTAGGTAGATGGGTAGATATGTAGGTAGGTAGGTAGGTAGGTATATATATAGTGTCACAACCCCTGGTAAGCCCCAATTATGGGAGGAAGCTAACTGCTTCCATTATCTGTCAATCAGCTCGTCACAAGAGTCCATCACGACAGAAACCCAATATTTTTACTGTTGCCAACAATACAACATAGATAGGCATGTAAATATGTAGATAGATATATATGTAGATAGATATGTAGATATGTGTGTGTATATATATATATGTATGTATATGTATGTATGTATATGATCATGGTGTCATAAACTTTCTCAGTAAGAAGTATTTCTACTTGGGTGGGGTGGAAAAAAACCCAACAGTGAACCCCCAAGTCGCTCCGATTTTGCAGCATTTGAGTTGGAAGGCTCCATCCAGGCTTCAATGCTGTTGAGTTACCACCATCCATTGCCTTTCTTCTCCTTCAAATCCTCCAAAGACTGCAAAGGGAAAAGAGGGGAGGGTATTCTTTGCGGGTCAAATAACGTAAGATGGGAAGAGCGATTTGAAATTAAAGCCACGTTAAATGTTGGCGTTTTCAGCAAATCTGACTTGTCATTCCCCCCCCCCCCAAAAAAAAAATTTGGGGAAGGGAGCCCTGACCTTTCCCAGAATGATGCCCTCATACGGGATATTTTGATTCCCACGATTGGCTGTGTCTGAAAGCATTGGCATATGGCAAGCTGAGACATGTTTTATTTTGTCTGGGTTAGAGGGAGTATCCTTGTTTGAAAGAAAAACAAGGATCGGGCGAGGATTTTTGAATTGCAATATTAGAATTTGCTAGGAAGTGGGGGAAATAAGTTATAAGGTAAAAAATTGTTCCTTCTTTGGAAGCTGGGTAGATTTTTTCCCCCCTATTCTGCTTTTCCTTTGTTCGTTCTCCACGTTGCTGTTGCCAAGATCGCGGGATTGAAAAGCCGCTATGCTTCTTGGTGGTAGAAATATGATTGGCTAGTACGCTTTCTTTTTCAACCAATGGAAAGATGAAATCTGTACAATCGAACGTGTGTGTTAAATACACACATGTGTGTGTTGCACAGCTTCGCAGGAGGGAGACCAGCTTTTATTAGTCTTCTATATCTTAAACTTGTGTGGGTAGTCCTTTAGAAGGTGAAAAACCACATTTATAAAACAATTTCCTTAATCTCTTCATGCAGGATGTTCCTGAAATACTGTATATAATACTGTTATTTGTGGGATTTTAAGTAAAGAAAGTAATAAATCTGTGGTTTTTTATCTGTAGTCAAAATGTAAACCTCCCACAAATATTGGCGTTATTAATTTATGCCTTGTCATTTGCTTGTCCCTGAATAGCACAAGCTAATAGCTGTATTCTGTATTAAAACAAAACAAAAAATCTAGGGTTCAAAATAATATTAGGAAGGTTTTCCTCCTTTAAAATAGTTGGGGAGGGCTCTGCATTTAATGAGCTTGTAACTTTCCCCTCCACCTTATCATTTCTCAGTCAAATATTGTGCTTTTTTAAAAGTACAGCTTACAAAAATGTATCATGGTCCCTTCCTCCTCCCTGTTAATATCTATTTCTGCGAGGGAGAATTAATAGGGTGAAATATATACTTTCGGCTGAACAGAAACCAGAGTTTTGTGAAATGGGAAGAATGCATTGTGAAAAAGATGAACTTGGCCTTAAGTGATGTTGCTTTGATCAACATAAACCTGGAAAAGGTTCAGCCACAATTATATTAGGCTTATTTTGCTTACTTGAGCTAAACTTCACACATGTTGAAGGGCTTACAAGGGTACCAATATTAAAAGGCATAATATATGATGAATGTCAAGAAGCTGTTTTTCCAACTTTCATTACTTGTTATTTCTGTCTTTAGAACAGGATTAATGCACATGTACTATACTATTTTATCCTATGACTTGTTCATACTTTGCTGTTTAATGCAGTATTCAATTCTCATCCAGGCTTTTAACAGCATTTTCTCAACATTCTGGCATTGAGAAATTGTTACTCTGTTTAGAAATATTATAAACAGTGATAGGAGTGGTTTGTTTTTTTAAGAAAAAAATAAACTTCTGCAACTTTTTCACTATTTTGATCTTGGTTGTTAGAGAGTTTGCCTCTTGGAGTACATTTTCAGCATAAAAACCTCCTCAGATTGTATATAATCACATTTGGTTATTTATCAATTATTTTCGAACTTGGATTGCAGCATAGCTGCATAGGCAGGCATAAAGTTACACAATATTTTTGTTTAAGTATGAAGAGTGATTTTAATTTCACCTGCTGTTGCAGCTATGTTTTTATGAGATGCATACATTATGAAATATGCATGGCTTTTCAAGTGTCATAATTTGGTTATATAACTGTCTATTTAAATATTTTCATGAATTGGAACCTGTCCCCTTCAAGATCATTCTCTAGTAAATCTCTCATTATACTTTTTAAACCTGCACAATTTTACATGGAAGTTTCTTATGCCACATAAGTCCCTTCATCCAACTCAAATTAAACTACTTATATTAACTGTTCCCTTAAACCAGTGTTTGCCAAACTTTTGACATATGTGTACCCCTTCTATAATTTTCGTAACGCTGAGTACCCCTCATAAAAAACATATGCTTTAATAAAAATTAAAATATATTTATTTTTTCCTTTTTTGATACATTGGCAAAATAAACAGAAGCTATATTATAAAGAACATTTATTTGATTCAATGAGAAGGATGAAATTGTTTATGTTGAGATGACAGATCATCATAATTTGGTTCCCTGGTTGTTAATTTTAATCTGAGATGCGGTTCCACGTCCAATAGTCTGTTCCTTTTTTTCGACTTAATGTCTACAAATGTTTAAAACTGTATTTGTATTTGTATGTTTTACTCTTTAAAAAATGTATAACTAATAAAGATTACTTAAAAAAAATGCAGAAAAAGCAACTTCGCATAAATATGAAGTTGGAAAAGGCAAGATGTATTTCAGGACTTTTTCTGTTAAAACCAGATACACATGTTGCATTTGTAACCAGAATGATGTTAAAGTACACTCCTTATGCACGGTGCAGTGGATATTCCCACGTGATCCCCACCAAACTCCGGTGCAACGCGTACCCCCACCAAACTCTTCCCGTACCCCTGGGGGTACCCGTACCACACTGTGGGAAACACTCCCTTAAACCTCAAAGATGCTGAAAATTGTAGCATTAAACAATCTAGACAACCTTATGGATTTGAATATTTAATTTCTTGAGACTATGCCAGTAATACATGAGGGAATGTATGCATATGGTACAGCCTGCCTGAAATGATTAAAGTCTTAAGTTGTTGAAATATGGTATAGAAATTGAAGGGGAAATTCCAAAAGGAGAAGTCGAAAATATCTCACATGATTTACTGTACTGTGGGTTATACAGAGTTTATAGGTCAGTGTATATTCTCCTCTTATTAGACCAGATGCCTGGGGAGGGGGGGGGGGCAGACAATTTTTTATGTATGCTTCCGCCTCCAGGATTCAAACCCAGCTACCACACGCAGTGGCAAAATTCTGTGTTGCTGAAATGTTCACAAGGAAACAAATTAGTTGCAGAATTATAGCTGTCAACGTGTGCCAATTTTTGGAGATGTCTCTTAACCATTTTTGGAAAATTATATTTACTCACATACTTATCGGTTCTCCACTCACGTAAACTAGGGAGTGACCCTAGGGTGGGGGGGTCACTAAGGAGTTTGAGAACATGTATTTTCTCAACAGGGATGTTATTACCCACTATTAATGTCAGTACTATTTTTTAATATATTGTAAACAGTGATGTCTATTGCTGGTCTATGTCCGTAATAAAGTTATATTCTATTCCCCTATGCGCTGTGGGTCATGCTATTCCATCATTACAATTTGGTACATTGAAGAGGCTTGAAAATAGTTTTTATAGATGTTTATTTAGCCATAATTCATCAACAAAATGACTCTAAGCAACCATATTGAGTACAATGAATTTCAGGAAAACAAATTTCATCTCTCTTCATTGTATCGAATTGCAATGATAGATTTTTTCCCCCAATTTATATAATATTTACGTAGCAAGTGTTGTGCTATTTAATCTGACTTGCGCTCAACTTATATTACATTCTAAAATAGTATTTTTAGTTAGTATAACACAGATCTGAAGATTCTGTTTTCAAATGGAGTAGGCTGTATTTTTCAGCTATATCTTAGAATATATACTTAGTATAAAATTGTCCCTAGATTTCTGTTCATGGGAGGGGGAAGCAATTTTCATAGATCTGTTCTTCAAATAACATCTAGAAAATTTGAATAAGATATATGGGGATTCCAAATTCATTTAACATCTATTTTTTTTTGTTTTGTTTCAGAGTATGATACATGACTATCACAGAAGAAATTCGTGTCTATAGCTTTTAAGGACTTTGATTACATCGTTTTAAAGCCTGATAGTTTTGGAGTCAACAGTTTAGAAGTTACAGCTGCGTGCATTTGTTTCCAAACCAGTGGTTTACCTAAGAAGGAATATAAATTGACATCCCCTGTAACAGCACACACAGTGGATTATTGAAAGTCTCCTAACTGCGAAATCACAGCATAAATCTAACTGGTGAGTTTATTCATGTATGTGTGCTTCAGTGGTGGGTTTCAAAAATTGTTCGAACCTACTCTGTGGGAGTGGCCTCCTTTGTGGGAGTGGCTTGCCACCCATGTGACCAGATGGGAGTGGCTTGCCACCCATGTGACCAGATGGGAGTGGCTTGCCACCCATGTGACCAGATATGAAATTTATGAATTAGTACTTAGGTCGGTCCAAGTAGCTATTCAGAAACTGGCATTGAAGCACGCAAGTCTTAAAGCTGTCAAGTTACAAGATCCTTGCACCCCTAACCCTTTAGAAAAAAAAAACCCAGGGGTCTTCAAACCTGACAGCTTTAAGACTTGTGGACTTCAACTCCCAGAATTCCTTCTCCAGTCACGTTGGCTCAGGACCTCTGGCATTGAAGCATGCAAGTCTTAAAGCTGTCAAGTTACAAGATCCTTGCACCCCTAACCCTTTAGAAAAAACAAAACCAGGGGAGTTCAAACTTGACAGCTTTAAGACTTGTGGACTTCAACTCCCAGAATTCCTTCTCCAGTCACGTTGGCTCAGGAACTCTGGCATTGAAGCATGCAAGTCTTAAAGCTGTCAAGTTACAAGATCCTTGCACCCCTAACCCTTTAGCAGTGGTGGGTTTCAAAAATTTCTGGAACCCCTTCTGTAGGTGTGGCCTGCTTTCCGGGTCTACTGGTGGAACCTCTTCTAACCGGTTCGGTAGATTTGACGAACCGGTTCTACCGAATAGGTGCGAACTGGTAGGAACTCTGGTGTGCTTGTAAGTAATATTTCATGTGATTTATTGTAAATGTAAATAGGTAGATATTTAAATAGGTAGATTTTCCCATGTTCTGATACCTTAAAGCAGTGGTTCCCAAACTTGGCAACTTTAAGACTTGTGGACTTCAACTCCAGAGCTGGCTGGAGAATTCTGGGAGTTGAAGTCCACAAGTCTTAAAGTTGCCAAGTTTGGGAACCACTGCCTTAAAGCCAGAGTTTTTTAAAAAAAGGAAATAAATGACTACACCAGAAAAATGTAAATACCAAAACAGAATTTTTGCTAAAATTGTAAATAGTTGCATAAAGAAGTCTTACTTGACAGATTCCTTGGACCAATCTAGGCAAAGAAGATAATTCTTACTGACCTTGAAAGCGAACAGAGCAATTATTGTAGCCATATATTTCACTGTGAAAACTCCCAATCGCTGAGTTGGTTACTTTTTTCTTGAAAAATAATCATTGAGAGAAAAAGAAGATAACGGTGCCAGTTTTTGTAATACTGTCATTTGTAAAGCACAGGAAAAAAATAGTTGCAAAGTCGAACTGCTCTCATTTTTAAAATTAAAAAGCAGAAGCAAGCTTCTTTTCGAAGCTGTTGTTTTCCCTTAGGAGAGAGAGGTATAAAAGCGTTTATTCCCCCCTCAATATTGATTCCCCAGCTTGCATTAAGGCAAATTATCTTTTCCTGAAATGAATGCTCAGTTATTAATCCCACTTAATTCTGAGGTTTGGATAAGTCTTCTAGATTTTTTTTAACTAAATATGTACCTCCTAGCACATATTGAGGGAGAAAGGAGAAAGCATTCTGGGCAATGGGCAAAAGAGCCGAGGTGGCGCAGTGGTTAAATGCAGCACTGCAGGCCAATTCAGCTGACTGTTATCTGCAGTTCGGCGGTTCTAATCTCACCGGCTCAAGGTTGACTCAGCCTTCCATCCTTCCAAGGTGGGTGAAATGAGGACCCAGACTGTGGGGGCAATATGCTGACTCTGTAAACCGCTTAGAGAGGGCTGAAAGCCCCATGAAGCGGTATATAAGTCTAACTGCTATTGCTATAAAAGGAAGAGCCAACAGCAACAACAAAATATTTGTCCTCCAAATTAGCTCATTTACAGTCAAGAGGAGATCGGGATCCAGCTTATCTTTGTACATTGACAGAGATTATATAGGAGACACATGAAATTACAATGGGAAAGAATGAAAAAAGAACTTATC
Source organism: Thamnophis elegans (assembly GCF_009769535.1). NCBI lineage: Eukaryota > Metazoa > Chordata > Lepidosauria > Squamata > Natricidae > Thamnophis > Thamnophis elegans. The sequence continues at coordinate 4,430,124 of NC_045551.1, forward strand.
TATTTGAATTAGATGCATCATATTTTTGCTACTTATTGAATCTATTCAAGGGGGAGAGAGAATCTACTTCATAATTTAATAGTAAATTATCTTCATAATTTAATAGTAAATTATCTTCATAATTTATTGCAATACTTGCCCAGACCTGAATTTTGTTTTTGTTTTTCTGCATAGTTTACACCATATTATGATGCATAAATTTTAAGACGGCCTTGTGTAAAAAGAACTGTAGCTTATATTAAAGTTCACAAGCTCTTCTTTGTTTCAGCCACGGAAACAGCAAAATGATTCCTAATGGGTATTTGATGTTTGAAGATGAAAACTTCATCGAATCATCTGTCGCCAAGTTAAATGCTTTGCGCAAAAGTGGCCAGTTTTGCGATGTTAAGCTTCAGGTAATGTAAACGTGTTGTATTTTATGCCTGCTGATGCTGAGTTTCTAAAATATTCATAAATACTTCTGTCAGCACTCCTCCATTGAGTAATTAGGAAAGAAAATCACGAGACTCCATTGATAGAAATCAAGTGTACTTTTACTAATTATAAATGATCAGAAGCGTAGCAAAGCGAAGACTGATTATTTAGGCGCGAAAGCAAATGATATGTAGAATAACCCATTCCCCACCCCTTGGCATCCCAGTTACAGTCCAATCATAATTCTCCCAAGTGTCAGATGCGAGATAACTTCGAAAGGCATCACCAAGATGGAATGTCGGTGCCGTTGGCCTTGGCGGGAAACCTCCTCCGCATGCGCAGTAAGACAGGCAGCAGAAACTCCAGAATCTTCCTCCAGCACAATTAGTAGTCCCCTCCCAAATACCATGCCCCCCCCTCCCCGTTTCAATGGCAGCCGAAGCAGCAGCAAAGCAGAGGCTGACAACTTCAAAGTGAGGATATCTATTGGTAATTTTATTTCAAATGTAGTTACAGGTCTTCAACTTACAGCTGGTTGCTTCGCAACCTGTTGAAGTTCTGATGGACCTACCTGGGAAGGGGGGCACTTGGGACCTGGATTTGAAACACTGATGGTCAGGCCCATGGTTATAGGAACACATTTCAGGCGCTGGACATCTGGACTGCATTTATGCCCATTTGAAGCATCCTGTGGTCACGTGGCCAAAATTCAGAGCAGTTTTGCCCAAAACTTGAATTTACTTCCATTTTTCAGCCAAATCAGCCCATTGTGAACTGTGGGTTCACTTAATGGCTGTGACAGTTGCTTAAAAACTGTTGCAAAAGAAAAATTGGGTTAGTAACGTGGGTGACCCAATTTAATGACAGTGAACGGGGCAGGCTCCATTATAATACATTAATAAAGTGGTCTTTTATTATCTGTTGTGAGATCGGTTCACACTACTTTGAGGTTTCTTTTTAAGCCTCTTTCGGTGTTTCTAATTATGATCATGATTGGTCCAAAATAAATCCTAATTAAATGTTTTCATTTATGATGGAAATGTTTTAATACTTTTAAATCAACCAGAAGTTAAAGTGCTTCTCCAAGTGTTTTGGTACGTCACGAGTCACTCAGACTAGAGGTTTATAATTTGGTGAACAGTTTCTATTTCCAATAATTCAGGGTTTTATTTTAATGAAGGTCTGTGGACATGAGATGCAGGCACACAGAGCAGTACTAGCTTGCTGTAGCCCTTACCTTTTTGAAATCTTCAATAATGACAGTGATTCTCATGGCGTTTCTCACGTGAAATTTGAGGATCTTAACCCAGAGGCTGTTGAAGTCTTGTTAAATTATGCTTACACTGCTCAGTAAGTGATCCTTTTTCTATATTACAAATATTTTTTTTTACTTTATATCTGTCCAGAAAAAAAAATCTAAATAACAATTATGTCATTTTAACAGATTAAAGGCTGATAAAGAACTGGTCAAAGATGTATACTCTGCAGCTAAGAGGCTGAAGATGGAGCGAGTCAAGCAGGTATAATGGGGTTTTGGCGGTTCCACCACAAATCCGTGAAGCCCTTATCCGCAGAGACATAAGCGCGAAGACTAATTTGCGCCGTTCGAAGCGCTAAGGAAAAAACGCGACCCTACCGCGATGACATAATCGCGGAGGGCAAATCCGCGCATTTCCAAGCACTCAGTACCCTAAACCTAACCCTAAAACAAACCCCTAAACCTAATCCTAACCCTTATCTTAATTGAAATCGGCTTTCTGCCGCGGCGCCGTTTTAAAGCGCCCTTCTGTTGCTGCGCTGTTGCCGCGGCGGTGATGATGCGCGGTGATGACGTCGCGGCTTTAGCGACACGTTTATGTCTCCGTGGATAAGGGCTTCGCGGTTTTGTCGTGCCACGGGTTTTGGCAGGTAGCAAAACTTGAATGACTTTCCCGAGTTCAGAGGCTGAGTATATTCAGGCTTAGTTAGCACTCACCATAGGAAACTCAGAGGATGCTACAGCTGAGACATAGACTTGGAAATCGATAAACCATTTCAATGGTGCTGCCAAGATACACAAATATATCCATGAATGCACAAAGAATTGAGCTCAAGTCATAACTTTAAATTATAAAAACTGAACACTTTTTCAAACCCATGTCAAGTTAAAGTATATTTAAAGTCAAGTACTTTGAATAGCTGCTGGCACGCTATTTATACTTCAGTTCTAGGGCCAGTTCCATATATTTTTGTTAACCCATTTAAGAAGTTATATTCTTGTACCAGTGGTGGGTTTCAAAAATTGTTCGAACCTACTCTGTGGGTGTGGCCTCCTTTGTGGGAGTGGCTTGCCGCCCATGTGACCGGATGGGAGTGGCTTGCCGTCCCATGTGACTGGATATGAAGATGCCGACGACACTTGTCAGAACCACCTTAAATTACCTCACACACAGCCCTGGCATGCATAAGAATAGGATGTAAACTTGTTTTTCAGAAGGCATCTTTGGTTTGCGTTAAAACAACTTCAACACATGCAATGTTCTGATTGCACCACAAGCGCAGTAGTCATCCTTACCTTTCACAGAGACATTGAGTTTTATAAATATGAGCATGATAGTGTAGAATAATCATATCCAAGGACCAGTGGTGGGTTTCAAAAAACTTTGGAACCTCTCCTGTAGGTGTGGCCTGCTTTCCGGGTCCACTGGTGGAAACTCTTCTAACCGGTTCGGTAGATTTGACGAACCGGTTCTACCGAATAGGTGCGAACTGGTAGGAACCCACCTCTGTCTTGCACTCAAAAGATATACCTAATAGATGAACTGAACATTGTAATCATAATTACACATAGCAACAAAACTGAAATAAAAGTCTTTACAGCACATTGTTAAAACTTTGACAAGAAGTCTCTTTAAATCATAGTAAAATCATTTAGCCAAGTGACTTAAGATACAAGGAGGATACAATATCCTATGAAGGTTGTTTTTTTAAAAAAAAAAAAGTATATTGATTGTAGATAAGTGAATATATTATGTCATTTTAAAAATCAAACTAACGGAATACAAGATCAGGATCTATGGTGAGAAAATCTAAAACAAAATGAAGTTGCAAAGTCACAGTTATCGTAATTGTAAACTCTTTTTTTTCCAAAAATAAAAGGTGTGTGGGGATTACCTGCTGTCCAGGATGAGTATTCAAAGCTGCATCTCTTATCGGAACTTTGCAAGCAACATGAGTGATTTGCGATTACTGAACATGATTGACGGTTACATTCAAGAGCATTTGTTGCAGATCTCTGACCAAGAAGAATTTCTCAAACTGCCACGTTTAAAGGTACTTATCCCATTTCCTCCTCCATCCATCCATCACCTTGATACTGCTTTTCACATAAATATTAATTGCTTCACGTAAGTGGTTTGGTTTATTGGATTTATATGTCGCCCTTCTCCCAAGGACTCAGGGCTGCGTACAACATTAAAAAAACACATATTACAAAAGTTTTTAAAAAACCTTAATATTAACATCTGCATGCTTGTTTTAAGACATTTTTATCTTTCTTCCGATACACATATTTTCCAAATAAAAGTCGCTCTGTACACATATGTATATAGTGCTAAGAACTTCAATATATACAAAAAATAAGAAATTTCGTTAGATTATAAAAAGTAGAAATGATATACTGTGTATATCACATAATGGTAAATCAATAATGAACCTTGATACTTACGGTACATACTATAGGGAAATATTTGTTTTCAAGAAACAAAGATAGTTATTGCAAGCAAAATAAAAATCCTTACACAGCTTCCTCTAATCTAGTTTAGTTGTAACCAAAATATAAGGCTCTTTCTTCTTTATTAAGTGTATTTTATTTCGTCAGTTGTAACTCTATACTGAACACAGCTGACCTGGACAATATCTTTAATAATGTACAATGCATTACAATATCTTTAATAATGCAACCATTCACTGTTCTATGAAATCGTGACCCGTCAAAAGCGCGAACGTCATAAGCGCGCCGACAACACCGCGGCGCTAAAACCGCGATTTCAAAAGCGCGCCGACAGAAGCGCAATTTCATTTAAGGTAAGATTTACAGTTAGGTTTAGGGTTAGGTTACAGCGCGCTTCTGTCGGCGCGGTTTTGTCACCGCGTTAGTCAGGCGCGCTTTTGTGGTGGAACCCTATGAAATAACCTTTTGACAAAAAAAAAACCCTATCAATCTGGTACCAGGAACATGTATAGGCATTTAAGTTCTTGTTTAATTATGACACCATTGGGAAGTAAACACTTAAGTATAATTTTACCAAGTATTCTCTTTTTCTAATTAAAAAAATAGTTTCATGAAAGTCACCATACGTTTACTTTAACACAATTGGGAATATTGATTGCACAAACTTGTAATCTTAAACAATTTGCAAATAGGCAGTTTTGTAACAATGCCACCTCAGCACAAAAAGATACCAGGGATGTTTAGTATAGATTTTTCCAAGCCATTTACTGTTGCTCGCTGTGATATACAGCCCAGAATTCAGGTCATTGGCACAATCATAACAGTGAAATTCACTGACATCATATAACTTGAACATATCTTTTATTAGGCAATTTAATTACAATAATCAAAACTGATGCAAACGAATTTTAGGCCAAAGAAGAAAATGGAAAAAGAGAATAAATACCATATTTTTCGGAGTATAAGACGCATTTTCCCTCCAAAAAAGAGGCTGAAAATCTGGTTGCGTCTTATACACTGAATACAGCAATTTCCTGAGCGCTGCTCTGGAGAATCCAAGTGTGGGTTAATCACAGCCAATCTGCCCAGGACTGAATTGAAACTTTAAGCCACGCCTCTGGTGCTGACCATCTTCAGTTTTTTCAATTCAGTCAGCCCAGTGGACGCGCTTCAAGTTTCTCTTCATTCCTAACAGACTGCTTGGACTCTCCATTCTAACAAAAAAGAAATTTCTTTGCCTTTGTTGTGAGCAGACTGGGTGAGCAAAATTTATCTGCCCCTTTATTTCGTCTAAATCACCTTTCTCAGCCTCCCCGGTGTCCTGGGCTCTCCCAGGCGCCGTGAGGTTGCAGGCAGCTGTTGAGTAATGCGTGTGGGTCGTCGTGCCGATGCCAGCACGATCGCAGTTCCCCGCTGCGATCAGCCTCCTCACTGAGGTCTCCGCTGCCGCTGACCTCGCTCGTTTAAAGGAGCCGGCAATCGGTGCGGTCCTTCAGGGCTCTCTGGGAGTTCTGGCAGCCATTTTGGGTTGCCGGACAGGCGCGGTGGCCATTTTGAAGAGGTCGCAAGTCCGGCCGCCATTTTGTTTCCTGCTTTCGGTTTCCCGCACTTCTAGCCACAGCTGCCTGGTCGCCTAGCTCTGCAGGATGCCGCGTGGAGCCTTTTTGTCTGGTTTGCCGATGACTTGGCTCCTTTCCCTCTACTGAGAGAATCGGAGGTGGCGGCAAAGGAGGTTGTGGCTCCCCTGGATCATTCTCCAATTTCTGCTGACCTCCATGGTGCTGGGAGCAGTTGGGAGATCCCACCAGAAGGCTTCATCCTTAACAGCATTGGCTGCCCTTGCTATTTATTGCCTTCAGTGTCTCTCTTCTATCTCCGCCCCTGAAGGTGGTGAGTGGGATGTCCCTGCCGTAGCAGTTAATTCCCAACTCTCCAGCCATGGCAGACCCAGGTCCCTGAGGGTTCAGAGCAGCCAGGGCCTTCCACCAGGGTATATTCCAGACAAGCTGGCAAGGCAACCCGGAGGCCATCGGGGAACAAGCCCTACTCCAGACAAGTGTCCAAGCAGGCCTCAGGCCCAGACGCCCTCCGCTGGCAGAAGGCCTTGGAGAAGAAGTTTTCCAAGGCCCAACAACAGGCCCAGGTCTCTAAGCCAGTCTCCCCTAGAGCACCCTCTCCAGAGGCCCAGGCCAGGCATGGGCTAGCCATGTCTGAGAGTGAGGAGGAGGAGGAGCCGGAGTTTCCCCCCACTGCTTCCTTTGCCATGGTGGGTCCTCCTGGACCCTCAGCGCCAGACCAAGCCGATCTCTTTGCATGTCCCTCGGATCTTGAGGAAGGGTCAGCTCCGGTGGGCCCTCTGCACCCCAGCAGCCGGTCATCCAGCCCCCCCCTCCAGTACTCACCCTGTGGAGGATCGAGGCCCCGACCTCTCAGCGGATATGCAAGATGTCGTAACTAGGGCCATTTCTCAGGGCGTAGGGGCAGGCACGCTGCAGCGGGCCAAGCGCCTACACAAGTCCTGCCCTCTTCCAACACAGGATCCCCCTCAGGAGGCGCATCAAAATTGAAGAAATCTTTTGTAGGCCCTCTCAAATAAACTGAATATAAGGTTGTGCTTTGTGGCCTCAGTGTGCTTTTCTTTAAATATATATATATATATATATATATTATTGTTTTTATTATTGTTTTATGTGGCTGGCGACGCCTTGGAGTAGGGCCTTCTCTGTTGCCGCTCCGGCCCTATGGAATAAGCTACCCCCAGAGATCCGGGCCCTACCCAACTCTCATGGCCTTCCATAAAGCTATTAAAACCTGGCTTTTCCGGCAGGCCTGGGGCTGTTGACCTCTTGATTGAGGTCCACCACCACCACTACCCCTTTGATTGGGTGTATGTTGTGCTTCTTCTTAATTTTGTTGTATCTTATTGTTTTCAATTCTTTTTTTTTAATATTTTTCATTTCTGTAAGCCGCCCGGAGTCCTTCGGGATTGGGCGGCCTAGAAATTCATGAAATGAAATGTGCTTTTCTTTTTTTTAATTTCAGCTGGAGGTTATGCTAGAAGATAATGTTAACTTGCCTAGCAACGGCAAGCTGTACACCAAGGTAATCAACTGGGTTCAGCGCAGCATTTGGGAGAACGGAGACAGCCTTGAAGATCTGATGGAAGAGGTCAGTTTTTAAGAAGAAAAAAATGAGATCGGGCCATCTTTTAACGGCTACGTTTTTCTGAAATTTAAGGATGATCCCTTCTCCTTTTTTTTTGTTCCCTTTAAAAAACAAAAAAACTGAAGAATTTAAATTTTACTGTAGGTCTCCCTAAGCTGAGAAACTTAGGGGGGTTTCAGGTGAGCTGCTTAAACTACTGTTCGAGATGGTCTTTCTTGTTTTCTGTCTCCGTTTTTCTTTAGGAAACTTCAAGTATAGCAATTATCTTCCACTTTTAAATTTGGGGAGGTGGGTTTGAAGCTTGGTTTTGTTCTCAAGTGTATTCTTTTTACAGGTTTTACTTAAAAGAGAGAAAAGTAGGACAGAGGTTCTAATGGTTGTTCCTCCCCATTGATTTATCTCCCCATAGGTTTATTAACAAAACTAGGATACTCCATCGCTGAAGGACCATAGAAGAATCCTCCAAGAAGCAGCAGTTTTGCCCCAGTTTCTCCTATGAAAATTCGCTGTGGGCAGAGTACGATGATGATGTTTAATGGTGTTTAATTCTTTACAGGATATTTTAACAATTGAAAAGTTTTGTATAATTAACTAGTCTTTAATTTCGTGAACATAACTTCCAACTTATTTGGTTTTAAAAAATGGAGATTCTCATTTCAGATTGTTTCGGAAAAATTTAATTTAGTTTGCCATCGAAGGGGGGGAAAAAGCCTTAATTTCCAGAGCAGTTATTTTTCTGTTTTTCTTTTATACCTGAGAATCTCAAAAGTTAACAGAATCAGATTTCCCTTTAAAGTTACTAATTACGTTTAATCTGAGATGTAGGCAACAGAAGTTCCCGAAATGACTTGTACTTGTACTTGACGCCTCTTCACCCATCGTGGGTATAGGCGACTTCCATGGAAATTTGACGCCACTGTGATCACGGCGATCCATGGAAGCTGTTTCGGCTGGATATACCCAAGGGGACGCCAGTCCCAAGGGTCGACAGAGCCCGATTGGTGGGAACGGGGGGGCACCACGTGGTGTTCCCGAAATGAATAGTAGTCCCGTTACCTTTCTTGCAATCCTTTCTATATAACATAAAAGTGTTTTGATTTGCCTGTTTCAAAACTGTCGATTTGCAAAAAAAAAGAAACTTTGTACAAATTTTATTCTGAAAGATAATGTACATGATACTTGTCGTACATTTGGACGTCTATGGCGCAAGGAGTATGGAAGTCAAGAAGATTTCTTTTTGAGCTGTGAAAACGAGGAGCCTTTTAATCCAGTGTTTGAAGATCTGTCGTCGTGAGAGAAACCTTTGTTTTTTTAAAAAAAAAAATTCCATTCTGCTAGATGGAGAGAAGATCAGGCGGCCCTCCTGGAATCCTAACGAAGTTTCTATACAATGTACCGTTAGCTAAGCAGCAATGGAGACTATAGCCAGATTGCTGTTCTGTTGTTTTTACAGGTTCAAACGTTGTACTACTCAGCTGATCACAAGCTGCTTGATGGAAATCCACTAGATGGACAGGCTGAGGTGTATGGCAGTGATGATGACCACATTCAGTTTGTGCAGGTACAAAATGCACATGGTCTGAGGTAACCTCTGGGTAGAGTAGAACGGCACAACTAAAACGTTGTGTAGCATAATGAGAGTAAGGCATTTCCCCGTTTAGAACACTAGGAAAATACAAACTTAAAAATAATTATGGCTCCTCTGGTTTTGAGCTGTGCCTTAATTCATTTAACACACACTAAATACCGTGAAGCAAAGAGTAGAATTAGATATTTAACCTGATCTTCCACGAGGTTGAAAGATTTACATGTGCCGAGAAGACCGTGGCACGACAAAACCACGCTCGACTAAAGCGCGCCCGATTAAACCGCGTCGCTGACGTCATCAACAGGGCGACAACAGCGAGCGCGGAGAAAGAAGGGCGCTTTAAATAGCGCTTTGAAAGCAAGCCGATTCAAGTTAAGGTAAGGGTTAGGGTTAGGTTAAGGGTTAGGTTTAGGATTCGGTTTAGGGGGGTTAGGTTTAGGTTAATATTAGGTTTAGCGTTTACAGCGTGCTTCTGTCTCCGCGCTGTTGTCGCGCTGTGATGACGTCAGCTACGCGGTTTCGTCGAGCGCCCTCTAGTCGAACGCGGTTTTGTGGTGGAACCGAGAAGACAAATGTGGTAGAACAACTCTCCCCTTTCCTCGGGAGTTTTGGAGAAAAGAATTGGGGCAATTCAGGAGTATTGGAGAAAATAGAACATGTTTCTGTCACAAGTGGCGGCTAGGTATCAAATGGTAATATAATTTTAAAATCCTGGTATAAACAATGGGCTCATTTGAGCAAAAAGGTTTGTTGTTGCAGGAATAAATTAATGTGTTCCGGATAAATATAGCAGAAAGTAGTGGGAAAATTTGTTTCACTTCACGAGATTCCTGCTTTTTTTTCTGGACTCAGTAATAAGTTACGTTTTCACACTTCCATTTATTAACTTTGAAACAAATTCCATATTTTAATTGTGACTCATTTTTGAATTTACAAGAATTAGAGATGGCATTAGTTTCTCGATTGCCTTTTAATAAGTATTTAATTGAAGAGAGTGAGTGGTGTTAACTTAGGCATATTGATTTAGAAATGAAGGCCGCTGGATTCAGGGGAGAAGCATAAAAAGGAGAAAAGATTAGGATATTTAAACAAGCAGTGAAAGGAAATATATGGATAAATAGAAGAAATAATGAAACACAGGCAAAAGGGAAATAGGAATTGCGTTGCAGAATAACTTTATTCTAAAAAAAATAGATTCCCTAATCTTAGTTGATAAATCCTATAGGCAATAAGGTGACATTTTTATTTATGTTAACAAGAAAATGGTGCAGTAGATACCATAGGCATCGAAAGGTAGTAAAAATAACACAGAATAGATTTAAATAGATTTAAACGCTGTAATTTATATAGTGTTATAATATCTGATTTAGTTAGATAGGGTTTACGTTTCGTGCTAAGCATTTGTCTTAGTGCAGTGTGTAAACCCAGTTTTGTGAGTGGTAAACCAATGGTTTGTATGATGTGTGAATATAGATTGTATGACCTTGAATTTGGTAAATGCTGATTTGATGTAAGGAGTAAACTTTCATTTGTATACGTTTGAATTGTGTTTTACAATGAAAAGTAGACCTGTAAAGTTGAGGGATATAGTAAGTATATGGAAGAGCCGAGGTGGCGCAGTGGTTAGAGTGCAGCACTGCAGGCCACTTCAGCTGACTGCTATCTGCAGTTCGGCGGTTCAAATCTCACCGGCTCAAAGGTTGACTCAGCCTTCCATCCTTCCGAGGTGGGTGAAATGAGGACCCAGACTGTGGGGGGCAATATGCTGACTCTGTAAACCGCTTAGAGAGGGCTGAAAGCCCAATGAAGCGGTATGTAAGTCTAACTGCTATTGCTAAGTGATTAAATGGAATAGAACATTATTTTGTGGATAAAGAAAGCATTAATGCTAGAGCATTCAGCAAGTTACCTGTGTAGATGTGCTACCTGTGTGGATGAGGCTCTACAGCCACCAAAATAGTTCTGAAGACAAAGGCAGAGCAAATTTCCCTCCTTGGCTAGGTTTCTGTAGCTGCCTTTTGATTTTGCAGAAAAGGCCACTCCGTGAGAATGATCTCAAGCAGTTAAGTAGCAGTTCTTCTGGAAGTCTTTCGCCAAACGCAGCAGTACAGAATCTTAAACACGAGTGGAAAATTGTTGCTTCAGAGAAGACCTCAAGTAAGCCAACGTTTTGTTGTCGCTGGTTTTGCTCTAGATTGTTTCGTTCATGTTAAATGCAGAAGTAAACTACTGCCCGTGTACATAATATATATATATATTCTTTTTTTCTTTGAACGAGTTAAAAGATTTTAGAATCGCAACACATTTAGAGGGGAAGGACTTGAAAAACCTCGGTATACTGGAATTGAAACGCATGTTTCGCTTTTCAGATAACACCTATCTCTGTCTTGCCGTTCTGGATGGTGTCTTTTGTGTGATTTTCCTTCATGGTCGAAGCACTCCACAGAGTTCCCCAACTAGTACTCCACGACTGATGAAAAGTTTGAGTTTTGAGGTTCAACCGGATGATCTTATCGAAAAGGTGATGTCGCCTATGCAGTATGCACGATCTGGATTGGGAACAGCCGAGCTTAACAACAAGCTGGTTGCTGCAGGTAACACCACAATTCTTAACACCTTGAGTTGAGCAATATGTTGCCCTTCAAACCTTTTGGAATTGGGAGATAACGCTAGCTAACAGTAGCAAAAGTTCCAAGTTCATGGAAACTTTGGAGGATTACGCATTACCTAAGCTTTTTAAAGATGGTATTTCTCTAACCCAATAATAACATCTTTTGAATGCTCTTTTTACAAACCAGGTGGCTACAATAGAGAGGAATGTTTGCGCACTGTGGAATGCTATGACCCGCGGACAGATTGCTGGACTTTCATTGCACCGATGAGGACTCCAAGAGCTCGATTCCAGATGGCAGTTCTGATGGTAGGTTTTGAAGTAAATTGCATGTTCATTTCCCTGCTGAAACCTGTTTTTAACAATTGCAGGGAAGAAGAAAGAGGTAAGGAGAGGAGGGTGGAAGGGAGAGAAAGAGAAGGAGAGGTGGGTGGAAGGGAGAGAAAGAGGTAAGGAGAGGTGGGTGGAAGGGAGAGAAAGAGAAGGAGAGGTGGGTGGAAGGGAGAGAAAGGGAAGGAGAGAGGGCAGGAAGGCGAAGAGAGAGGGTAGGAGTAGGGGAGAGGTAAGGGAAGAAGGAAGGGGAAGGAGAGGAGGAAGGAAGGAAGTAGAGAAGGAAGGAAGGGAGAAAAGAAAGGGAAAATAAGGTGGTGTCACAACAGGCGCTAGGGATGGTAAACAAAGCATCCCAAACTGTATATTATAACCTTTTAAATGGAATAACAAAAGTATAAGAATAGCAAAGAAAAAGAATAACTATGTGAATGTATATCTATAATTGTATGTAAGAGAATAAATGATAGTAAGAATATAAATCATAATATAGGTAAACAATATTTGGTTATAAATAGCTAAGTATAAATAAATATAGAATAGTACATAAAAATGGATAACGAATAAGAGGATCATGAATGCAAGATAGAAATGTATAGAAGGGAAAACACTAACTGCAAAGAAACCGATACGGAACTGCCGTATGATATACGATGGAACTTATTGTTCCTATGTTGTTTTAAGTCATGTGTTTGTTTTTGTTTATGTGTTTATGTGTTTAAAATAAAAATTAAGAAAACGCAGCGGGTTAGATTAGGTGGAGGTGAGAGAGTAGGATTCTCTGGAGTAGGATGGGATCAATATTGTGGAGGAGTATTTTATCTTGAGATAAGCCTTTAATACTAGGCCATTATGCTATCTTAGTTGTTCCCATTATGCTGATTTAAAAGCCTCTTCTCTATTAATGCACAGATTTAGAGATAACATAATTTAAAAAGATCATTTCAATAACATGTATTTCCACTACCCAGGGACAGCTGTACGTTGTTGGCGGATCAAACGGACACTCAGACGATTTGAGTTGTGGGGAGATGTACGATCCCGAAATAGATGATTGGACTCCAGTTCCAGAACTGAGAACTAATCGTTGTAATGCAGGTAAAATATCTATAATGCTCTATAAAGCTACTTATTTTTAAAACTTAGCAAAATGTAACTTCTTCTTTTTTTTTTTCTTTTCCTTTTGCACGAACAGGAGTATGTGCACTGAATGGAAAACTGTATATTGTTGGCGGGTCAGATCCTTACGGACAGAAGGGATTAAAAAACTGTGATGTCTTCGATCCTATAAACAAATCTTGGACAAACTGCGCTTCGCTAAATATCCGTAAGTTCATAATCTCTACAAGTTTTGGGGTGATTTATTTTCTCTTGCAGATTTTACTTGTTTTGCCTGTAAGAGGGTGTTAGAATTCATCAAGGGCGTGTTTATGCACCTGAAAATCTAACCTAGGAAGAATTATATGTTGCAAGTAAACTAAAGCAGAGTTTTTCAGAATGCCTATGGGACAGAATCTTGGTGCTAAACTAGTTTTTTCCCCTTTTTCTTTTGTCTTTATAGGTAGGCACCAGTCTGCTGTATGTGAACTTGGTGGGTATTTGTATATCATTGGAGGAGCTGAGTCATGGAATTGCCTTAACAGTGTAGAACGTTACAATCCAGAAAACAATACTTGGACGCTGATTGCATCTATGAACGTGGCTAGGCGCGGAGCTGGTGTTGCTGTTCTCGATGGTACGCTCATGGGATTGGAGAAGCATTATAAAATTTTGACTTTAACATTTGTTTAATTTGTTTAAAAAGAGCCGAGGTGGCGCAGTGGTTAGGGTGCAGTACTGCAGGCCTTTCAGCTGACTGCTATCTGCAGTTCGACGGTTCAAATCTCACCGGCTCAAGGTTGACTCAGCCTTCCATCCTTCCGAGGTGGGTGAAATGAGGACCCAGACTGTGGGGGCAATATGCTGACTCTGTAAACCGCTTAGAGAGGGCTGAAAGCCCTATGAAGCGGTATATAAGTCTAACTGCTATTGCTATTAATGCCTTGAATTTGTGATTCAAGGCAACATCATTTCCATATTATTTTAATCTGCCTCTATACTACAACATCAAGTTGACTATAGATACTTCAGATACACTGGCTTGTTACGCAAATCAGAAGTTATAGAGTGCACATGTATACACGCATGTACGTGATTGAAAGATGTGAAATTCAAGCTACTCTAAAACTCTTTCCTACTTATTGCCATTCAGAGATATATATTTGTGACATTAATGGGATACATAGCAATAGCAGTTAGCCTTATATACCGCTTCATAGGGCTTTCAGCCCTCTCTAAGCGGTTTACAGAATCAGCATATCGCCCCCAACAACAATCCGGGTCCTCATTTTACCCACCTCGGAAGGATGGAAGGCTGAGTCAACCCTAAGCCGGTGAGATTTGAACAGCCAAACTGCAGTCAGCTGAAGTAGCCTGCAGTGCTGCATTTAACCACTGCGCCACCTCGGACCTACATCTGAGTAGGGCTCTGTTTTCCATGCAGCAGTGGAATAAATTATAGGACAAAGTACTTTATGCATAACCTTTGCATGGAGCAGAACATTTGCATTTAAGTAATCCCTGCCTTAACGCAAAGGCTTTTATTTTGGGTGACTTGTTCCATACACTGGTGAAATACGCTGCTTTTCCCTTGGCAGAAGTGGTTTTATAGGAAATAACTGAAGATATCAGAAATAAGCGGAGGGAGTCGGTGTGATATGTTGCACCAGGAAAATCAGAAGCTGATGGGAAGTATACCACATCAGCTGCCATGGGGAAGGAAGAAAGGCGCTAGGGAGGGGAAATGAGCCTGCGGATCAATAGGTTATGCTCTACTGGGAGCAGCTTGTGGTGGAAGGGAAGGCAGTACAAAATTAGCTTGCCCATTAATATGATGTTTAGCCCAAACTAAACGAAACATGGCTTAGGACCCGGATATCTACGAGACCGTCTTCTGCCACATACCTCCCAACGACCGATAAGATCGCACAGGGTGGGCCTTCTACGGGTGCCGTCAGCCAGACAATGTCGGCTGGCAACCACCCGGGGGAGGGCCTTCTCTGTAGCCGCTCCGACCCTATGGAATGAACTGCCCCCAGAGATCCGGACCCTACCCACTCTCATGGCCTTCCGAAAGGCTATTAAGACCTGGCTATTCCGGCAGGCCCCAGGCTGTTGACCTCATGCCTGAGGTCCAGCCCCGATTAGACTGGGTGTATGTTGTGGCTTTTTTTAATCTATGTTTCTTTGTTTTTAACTTTTATATTTTTTAAATGTATTTGTTGTAAGCCGCCCGGAGTCCTTCGGGATTGGGCGGCCTATAAATTCACTAAATCTAATCTAATCAAACAGCTAAAGTATTTCGAAACTGACTGATCTAAAACAATTTGACAGAACTGATCATTCGTCCTAGGGGTTCAAACAAAACTTAATTAGTTCACTAGACAATTAACCTTTAGATATTAAGCACGTATGTTTTGGGCCGAGGGTGGACAGTTGAAATTTTGCATTTTTGGCCGTTTACCGGGACCACCTTGTTCTTCACGTGACCCGACAAAAGGGCGAACGTCATAAGCGCGCCGACAAAACCGCGGTGCTAAAACCGCGATGTCAAAAGCGCGTTGACAACAGCGCGCCGACAGAAGCGCGATTTAAGTTAAGGTTAGGTTTAGGGTTAGGTTACAGTGCGCTTCTGTCGGCGTACTGTTGTCGGTGCGCTTCAGGGCTCATTCGTCACGCGGTTTTGTCACCGCGGTTTAGTCAGGCGCGCTTTTGCCGTTCGCGCATTTGTGGTGGAACCGTTCTTCAAGCTTATGTTCTTGTTTTGTCCCTAGGAAAACTCTTCGTTGGCGGTGGCTTTGATGGCTCACACGCAGTCAGCTGTGTGGAAATGTATGACCCTGCTAAGAACGAGTGGAAGATGTTGGGTAGCATGACCACACCAAGAAGCAATGCTGGTTTTGCAACCGTGAACAACACTATCTATGCAGTGGGAGGATTTGATGGCAATGAGTTCCTGAACACAGTCGAAGTCTACAATTCAGAGTCCAACGAGTGGAGCCCGTACACGAAAATCTACAAGTTCTAATTTTCCTTAAAACTAACAGGCTTAGTGATGTAATTGTTTTAGTAAGAGGTACACATGTGAATACGGTGGGGGGAGGGGAAGGGTTAAAAGTTGCTAACCGGCAACAAGGCTTTTGCATATTGCATACTATTAATATGCTGTACATATTTTTTTAGAATAAATGGAAGGGCGTTGTATGCATTTAGAATTTAATTTAGACTTTAACATTAGATTCTTCTGAGATAACAAGAATGTAAGTTTGATGGCATATCATTTCATGAGCATCCCTCCCCCCCAATGTTACGTTTTGCTGATTTGCACAAGCAACTATTTTTATTTTTATTTTGGAATTGTTTCCAGTGCAGGAAAGAAACAGCAGTCTTCATTATCAGCAATTACTTTATAGGCCTTTTTTTTCTTCTTAAATAACTGGAATAATCTCATAAGCCTTATTTAAATAGCTAAACGGCTTTATTTAGAAAAAGCTGGCACCCCCCTGCCATTTTGACTGCCTTTTATAACTTTTTATATATTAATAGAGCCAAGACTCTTGTAACCTTGAAGCGACACGAGCATACAAAATGTATGATGCAAAGAGACAATCTCAAAATTCATAGACTGGAGTAAGACGTTTAATTTACTATCGTGAGAGCTATTAATCCCCCCCTCCCCTCCCCTTTGCTATGATGTTGTCTGATCTCTTTAATACATAATTGTTTTCCATCACATCTGAATGGGGTTTCTGAACCTGAGTGTTAATACGAGTGAGGAAGCATAACTCTGAAATTCAGCCAAGATAAGAGAGTGTTTTCTGTATGGTTCTGTAACAAACGTGCAGAGTTATAAGATGCAAAACAAGAAAAGTCTACGCTGTCTTAGAAAAGGTTACCTATCTCAAAAATTATTGTATAAGTTTGTATCTTTCTACTTGCAAGCTCACAACACGCTGTAATACAAATTGTGTTTCATTTCTTTAATAATTGTTGTTTGATTCTGACTGGAGGGTTGGCGATGCTTGAGGTATAATAACATCTTCCTAAGTAGGTTAGCATTTTAAGAACACAACAGAGCTCTGCTAAATCTTAAGTACAACATTTTCTCACAGTAGCCAACTAGAATGCTTGAAGGAGGTGGTCTACCCCTTGTCCTACTTATCCCCCCTTCTCTCCTGCATCTGGTGTTTTGAAAACCCTGTTGCCCTAACTCAGAAGTGTTTCAAGACCAATAGCAATTGATGCATTTTGTTTTCTATAAGTTGTCCAAACTACATTTATAAAGCCATCCAACGTAGTGGCCCTCCATTGGATTTTGAAATAGTACTTTCCGCAAGTTAGATGCTGTGTAAAGTAACTATAAACAGTACAGGTAGTCCTTGACCTGGGAGTGTCATTCCAGCCTTAACTCAATAGTTACGATGCAGGTCACTCAACCTTTTCTTGATGTGGTTGGCACATGGACGTCATGGCATTAAGCAGACCCATTGTACCCAACGGCTGTTTTTTTTGCCAGAAATCATAAGTAAACACAACTTGCTGCCTAACAAAAGACACAAATCACAGCAGAAACCCACAAACAGCTGTAAATGCGGGTTGGTTGCTGAATACTATCATCTGACGTCGTGGGAAATCCACCCATCAGGTTACAAATCACTCCAGGGAGAGGTCTATTGTAACTCGAGTCACCAAGCAAGTGATCATAAATTGTAGACCCACCTGTACTGAAGATACAAGTGAGTTCTGGATTTGTTTAACATGGTTCCACCACAAAACCGCGTTCAACTAAAGCGCGCTCGATGAAACCGCGTAGCTGACATCATCACAGGGTGACAACAGCGTGGAGACAGAAGCATGCTGTAAACGCTAAACCTAAAATTAACACCTAAACCTAACCCCCCTAAACCTAATCCTAACCCTAAATCTAAACCTAACCCTTACCTTAAGTTGAATCGGCTTGCTTTCAAAGCGGAATTTAAAGCGCCCTTCTTTCTCCGCGCTCGCTGTTGTCGCCCTGTTGATGATGTCAGCAACGCGGTTTAATCAGGCGCGCTTTAGTCGAGCGCGGTTTTGTCGTGCCACGGTTTAACATTGCAGTGTGGCCCTTTTATTGCTTTCAATTCCTTTAAATAACCCATAGTATGGAATTTGTCTTTCACAACTGCCACGCAAGAGAGTAATCCTTCATTGTGCTATCCATTGTGATCCCAAGATCTTACTACTGGATTGTCAAATTCATTCAATGTGTTATCTAAAATAAGAGTGCGTATGAGTGCGTGTTTTACTTTGCAGCTCCTTGAACTGAACGGTATTTGCCATTCTTTAAAAAGATTGTTCCACTCCGAATAGTACCAGCCATAAACATAAACCCCACTCCTTGTTTGCCCCAAATTCACTTAATGGTCCCAACAGAAAAACTTAAGTTCTACATCCTAGTTTTTTTTCTCATTTGAGAAAGTTATTCCTTTTGTTAGCAGTCTATAAAAAGATAAATCAACTCTTTTGTCACTAAGTTTATAAGAACCATTGAGGAATTTTGCCAAAGGCTTTTTGAAAATCAAATGCACTACAGATGGTAACCAAAATCTAAAGGTTGAGGCACACTGAATTTTTGTAAAATCTAAGTTTTCAGCAAGACTTGGTCATCTATGCCAGGTAACATGTTGACTGGCATATACTTTCCCAGATCTCTCCTGGGCTTCTTTCTAAAACCAGTCTTGACTATCTCCCAGTCCCCTGGCAAGTGAACCTGATTTGGCTGATAATATTTTTTTGCTAGAGCAATTTCCTGCCTGTCTTCTCATAAATCCCATCATTTTGAGGAAGTCCCCCATTTGTAACCAAAGTTGTTTCAGATCCTGCTGGAAATTACCAACTGACATATGCTAAATGTGATATTTTCTGTTTCAAATTGATTCCACAATGCTTGCATTTTGCACCAGCTATCACTGAAGCCAACTCTGGTTGCTTTTAAGACCAAACGTTCTAAGGCATACCATAGTTATATTTAGAAAAAAATTCAGAAGTGGAGCATGATTTCACTTACAACATGTTCCCTTTTGTATGCATTTCTGATGTATTTTAACCATCTTGGCCACACCCTCCGTATTTTGATTAGAATTCCATTTAAATTTGTGACCAGATATTGCCACCCGCAATGATTCGTCTTTCAGTGTACTCTATTGTATGTTTTACATTCTTTTTTTTTTAATATTTATAATTTTTTATTTTAAACACATAAGCACGTCAACAAAAACAAACACATAACTTAAAAACAACATAAGAACAATTAGTTCCATCGAATATCATACCGCAGTTCCGAATCGGTTCCTTTGCAGTTAGAGTTTTCCCTATACCACACATTTAGAGTTTAGATGCAATAAAAGATCGTGGTGTGAACGAGACCAATGCTATAAATTAGCAGCAAATTATGTTCAAATGTTCTTCGTTCTGGGAAAACTAGTGATTGATTGTTTTGGAAACAACCCATAATATAGTTTAGCATTATTTTAGCTTTACACGTAAAAGAATACAGAAGTCTGGAAGATCAAGGGTCAGGTGAAAGCAGTCGCATACCACCCATCTGTGACAAATTCCTAGACTATTTGCCAGCCTCTTGCAAAGAGGTTTCCAGGTCTGAGCTTGTAAAAACAGGTGTTTGCAGGTGTGGACATGGTAGATTATATTGTTCAATGTTCAACTTTTTAATTGCTAGGAGGAAATATTTTACTCCAATGACCATGATTATTATCAAAATTATTGCCCTGACACGTGGGTTAGAAAAGGAGGCTGTGCTATAGGGAATTAAATGCAATTTCCTGGGGGGAAAGGTCTTTACAAATTAAAATATATAATTTCAATTTTTATTTCCGCATAAATGAACGTAAAATGAAGACTGAATATGCTGCTATTCAAATAGCACAACTACTGGACTATAAAAAAATACTTAGTGGGCACACTATTTATATCCTGTCTTTATTATATTTATGAATAACTCAGGGCAGCAAACACACACAATACTCTCCTATTTTCCCTACAACAGGAACCCTATAAAGTGGATTGAGTAGAGAGAGTGACCCAAAAGGCCTTAATGATTATGGAGACACTTCAACTCATTACTTCTTCCTTTATAGCCTGGTGCCTTAAGCACTAGTAAAACACTTATCAAAATTATATTACTAAATTGCTGAGAAAATGAAATAACAGAATACCGAAACATTCCAGTTGTCTGCTAAGATACTGAGGATCCATAAGCTGTTAACAAATTTTCAAAATTAGGTCTTTCATTATTGTGGTTGACAATTTGATCCCTTTTCGTCCTCTTTCAGCTGCATATTTTGGTAAAAAATATGTGCAATGTTTTTAACAAAAAAAATTGTTAATGAAAGTCACGCTGACAATTTTAGTTTCAATATCTTTCTCTACAAATCCCCAATATTATCTATCTATCTATCTATCTATCTATCTATCTATCTATCTATCTATCTATCTATATCTAGAGAGATTGATATATATCTATATATATATATCATATATCAATATGTATTATATATATAATATACATATTGATATATAGATATAGATATTGATATATATTGATATATATATTGATATATATATATTGATATATATATTGATATGTCTGTATGTGTTGTATTTGTGCTGATAAATAAATAAAGGGAGACTAGTATAGATCTATTTCAAGCTATTTAGTTCTCATCAGCTAGCCATATCCTACTGGGATTCGAACCTGTGCTGTATTGCATCTTAGGCAGCACAGGTTCAAATCCCAGTAAGGGTATGGCTAGCTGATGAGAGCTAAATAGCTTGAAATAGATCTATACTAGTCTCCCTTTATTTATTTATCAGCACAAATACAACACAAATGTAACAAAAGGCAACAGTAAAAATATTGGGTTTCTGTCTGGATGGTCTCTTGTGATGAGCCGATAGACAGAGAATGGAAGCAGTAGACTTCATCCCATATTTGGGCATACCGGGGGTTGTGATACTAAATACATATATATATATATATATACCTTGGCATATATATTCACCAAATAATTGGTTACATTAGATGCATTTAAAGATCCCCCCTCTTGAATATGCACAAATACACATGAATATAAATAACAAAGAAAACAAGTGAAAACAATATAAATGCAATACATTGCAATACACACACATCAAGTAACTATTCTTATTGACACCAATGTGAATACCAAGGGGATGCATTGTCTTCTGCTCCTATTCTTCATTTGGTTTGAACCTCCTTAGCCAGATAATCCAAGGAGTGCTTATGTATAAAATTTTAAGAGTGGAACTACTATCAACCACTTTCTCTACATGGATGATGACATCAATGCTAAGAGTGAATGACACATTAACTTGCTAATCCACCTGACACACATCTACAGTGAGGACCGCTGGGATATCATTTGGAGTAGAGAAGTGTGGCCAGATGGATAGTAAAGAGAGGGAAGGTAGTTAAGACTGAGGAAGTGGAACTACACCCTAGGCCACATACCGGACACACCAGCTACAAATACCTTGGTATCCTACAGTCACATGGAAACCATGATGAGGAAGCAAGGAATACAGCAACATCCAAGTCCTGACAAGCCAACTCAATGGGAACAACAAGTTCCACACCATCAATATGTGTGTCCTATGAGTTATCAGATACCCTGCTGGTATAGTGAGCTGACCAATTGAAACTGCCAAATGCTCCTACAAAGTATGGAGGCTTCCAACTCAAGAGACTATACACCAGTCAGAAAGAGAGCAGGCAGGGACGGGTGAATTTCAAAACCTCTGTTCTCCTGTGTGCATGTTCCTGAACACAATACCAGCTTATTGGTTGTACCAAGTATATCTTTCTCCCCCCCCCCCCCCCTCGTGCCTTGCATCTATCCATCGATCAAAGCTATGGCAAGATTTTCTGCCAAGTTATAGTAGGAAATCCACAAGATATGTATCTTGAATCAAAAATAAGTGAAATAGTTAAAATAGAAAAAAAACACTTTCCTCTTTGTAGAAACCAAGAAAATTGTACAAGTTTGTATTGCATCGTGCTCCTCAAAACCTGTCAAATTCAGGCCATTTATTAGCAAAATAGGGGAGCTTGAGGGTAAAGGTACTGTAAAGAATACAGTAACTTTAATAACACCTTTCACATTTTTTAGATATGCATCAAGTAACATTTATACCTTTAAATAGCCATTCTTTTTGTTTGCTGCATGATTTCTCTGGGATAGAAAAGACTTTCTGAAATTTATTTTATTATTCTATTTTATTATTTTTATTTTTATAAATAACTCAACGTGGAAAACATGTTTGATGCGTGCTTGATACGCAGTGCAATAAAAATTCTTCTGTGAATGTGCAGAAGTGAAGAACAAGATGGTGGCATCTACGGTGGCCCCTGGAGAACCAGTTTGGGGGCATGGCAGACCTGGGTCACTGCTGGTTTCAGCAACTCAGGCCACCAAACCACTACTGGTTCGGCCGAACTGGTCTGAACCAGTAGGATCCCATCACTGACTAGAACTCACGGTCTCCCAGTTTATAACTCTATTTATACTGTCTGCAACTTAATCTCAATTACATCCATTTGCTTTATATGCCTTTTCAATATTGCGATCTCTCCCAATGGCATAACATTTAAAGAAGGTGGAATAGGTAGACAAGAATTGACTATCCATTTTTGAAATGTGAACATTTCAAAGCTTTTGATCATTATTCCCAAGACAAACGCAATTATCTCGTAGTTAAAGTTAAGAAACATCTTAAACTCTCCAAGGACTTTAATTACATAAAATTATTAATCTTTGTCTAATATTATTCCATTCAAAAGGAATTCTCTCATGTGGCGAGAAAGCTAAAAACAATCTATGAAGCTGAATAATTCAATAACAGAATTTCATATCATGATTTTCCACAATTCTGCAATACTGTATGTATTCAAAACAGAAAAAAATGAGGCTGTTGAAAAACAAGTTGAAAATCCTGAAAGCATTCTTCCTTTTTCTCATAATGTATTCTGTGATTATCAGAGCCTTTTCTTGTGGAATGTTGGTATACTGTATATACTCGAGTATAAGCCTAGTTTTTCAGCCCACTTTTTGGGCTGAAAAAAGCCGCCTCGGCTTATACTCGAGTCAGTGAAAAATTTGCCCGAAATGGAGGAGAAAAAGGGGCGGGGCCATGCCGCTGGGTGACACTCGTGAATGGCCCAGTGCCCCTGTGAGTTTCCCCTCCCTCTGTGTCAGTTTGCCGCGCAGCGCGCACCGCACCATCCCCCCTCCTCACGTTCTAATGTAATGCAGGGCTGTCTTACGATTCCCCTTCCTCCCCCTCCTGCCGCTCTGCAACGATGTCCCACCTCCTCCTTGTTATGGCAAGCAGCCACATAGCGATGTCCCACCTCCTCTGGTACAGTGATCCAATGATAGGAATCACTGTGCCGTGTGTCATAGGAGGCGGGACATCGCTCCCGCGGCTGCACGGGACATCATCATCACAGCGGGACATCAGCATCATGAGGTGAGTGAAGTATTTCATTGAATACACCGCTAGTTTACTGTTTTTCTTTGAAATAAATATTCAAAAACATTATTGGTATCTATTTTTATTTTTGAAATTTACCGGTAGCTGCTGCATTTCCCACCCTAGGCTTATACTCGAGTCAATAACTTTTCCAGTTTTTTGTGGTAAAATTAGGTGCCTCGGCTTATATTCGGGTCGGCCTATACTCGAGTATATACGGTAACTACACTATAATGACACTCTGAGAAAACTAAAACTTTAATATTAAAAAAAATAATCAACCATATGTTTCAAGTGGCTGGAATAAATCGTTTTAAGTGGAGGAACTACATAAGATGTTCTAACTTTATCCAGTGATTTTATAACAATGTCAATTCTAGGTTTAAAATAATTTAACTTTGGATCTCATTCCTAGAGATTATCCACATTTTATCATCCAATAGTACCAATTTTAAATCAGTATGTGAATATATGTGAATATACTATGGATTATCAGGTAATAAAATCTAAAATTTATTCTGAAAACTTCAAAATACTCATACCTTTTTATGCTTATAAAAATAGATCAATTAATCTTTTGTAAATATATGTTGTAATTTCAACATGATCGCATCTAGTGGTCGGATCAATCCAAGTGAAAGGGATGAATGAAAAATTGGGGGTTTATATGGCCCTTCATATTATATTACTCAATGCATGTTTTTGATAACTGCCCAAGATACTGCCTTTCTAATACTACAACCCTGATAATTCTTAACTATGGGCTGTGCTGGTTGGGCCAATGAGAATTATAGTGAAGGACTAGGTCCTTTCACTAGGCACAAGACAGTTATTTTTTTACATGTCTAGGATATTATTTCTATCTATGTAATTTAGTGTATTAAGAAAATTGGGACTTGCTTTCAAAAACAATATTTAAGGTTTCCTCACCAAATGGAATTGGTTCCCCAGTTTCTGTTCCTCCTGACTATTCTGACCTAATTCCAGATATTATAAACTATATTAAATTACTGTAAATAAGCCTTAAGTCTTTATTTACTTCCATTTACCCATGGTTGATTCTCCAATGAAACATTATTGATTTCTATTCCAAGTTACATGTAGTGCGGGGCTGTCAAACTAGAGGCCCACCTGCCAGGTAGGTCATGCGCTGGCCATTCCCAGTTTAGCAAAGGGGGGAAAAAGTCCTGCTACGTCACATGACGATGCCATGATGCCGTGAGTTTTGACATCCCTGATGTAGTAGATGCCCTGAAATATCAGCACAGGAATCCAACTGTAATTAAACATTTATAGAACGACAATACTTAGCTCTACAGAAATCAAAGGGGTAGCTGTAACTTATTTGCATACTTAGAACTTAAAACAATCAAATGTACGTCTTCCTTGCAATGTCCTCATGTGCAGAGGATATCAGGCCAACAGACAGGAGGCAACATTTTTTAATCTAAATTTGAAATTAAAATGTTTGAAATGAATATATAGTAGTATGGAATCTCCTTCCATTAAAACATGACAAATGATACCAGTGAAAAAATAACAACAGAATTCATCAAAAAATAGCAAACAGATTTAAGACATTTTTACCGTAAAAAGAGACATGCACAGATTAAACACTTTCCCCCCTCTACTACCTTGAAACCTTCCCTCCATTGCTAGCATACAAAGTTGGTTTCCGGTCAGGTAGAAACTTTTCTCTTGTAAAAGTAGCAAAAATGCTTGCAATTATATAATCGTGTTTTATTCTGGGTGATGGAACAGAATCTTTTGCACATTCATTCATGATTCCTAGGCATATGGACATCTTTCCACACAAATGCACAACAATTATTTGGATAATTAGTAGTGCTGAGTAGATGACGATAAATTGGCCACAAGAATTCCATTTTGTCCCAATGTAAGAACTTTACAATGGACAGCAGGAGAGGAATGCAAGCCGCAGCTTGCCATGAGCATCCCTTGAGATCACCTGTTTTCCTTCTCCCTGTCTCTTGACCAGTGCTATATGCTTGCATAGTTCCCATAGCCATAACATTTGATGTCTAACTTCTGCAGTTTTTGAGTGAGCTCTTGGTGATTGAGGTGGAAGGAAGAGGGGATTTCAAGAAACCGTAGTTATGACAGCTACAAATTCAGTAGGCCAAGAGAAGCAGGCAGATGGGTATTATGTATTGAGTAGTATGGAATCTCCTTCCACTAAAACATGACAAATGATACCAGTGAAAAAGTAACAACAGAATTCATCAAAAAATAGCAAACAGATTTAAGAGATTTTTACTGTAAAAAGAGCAGGGAATGGGCTAATAAAATATACATAACTTCATATGTAAGCTTCATGATCAAAATGTCTGCACAACTCAACTCCAAGTTATGATATGCTAGGTAAGGAGAGGGGTAGAGCTATGTCATTGCCATGAGAATATTGCTCTCGGAATGGATAATATACAGATTTAAAAAATATCTCACCTGTAAAGTGGTGATTTACATGAGGAGTAAAAGCTAATATTTCAGGGAGATTTAGAAATCCCTTCACCAGTTCTAACTCTGTCGTCTTCCAGGAAGTAGAAACACAAACACATATACATATATACAAATAAGGCCAAACCATGGATTAATGTTTCTTTAAGTGTGATCATCAAACAAAGTTGCTAAAAACAGCAAAAAAGACCAATAAATTACAGAAGTTTAAACCTTTTAGGGAGCTGGATCATAGGTTTATTTTGCTAGGTGAAAAGAAAACCAGTCTTTCAAGTGTTTCAGTTAATTGAAGGAGTTAGAGCCATCCTCTGTTCTTGATTTCTAAAAGGACTGATTGATAGCGCTGTCTAACAATATGTTCCAGTTGAATTAGCTGGCCATATCCAACTGATAACCGTGTTCTGGGGAGGAAATGAGAAAATGAAGAAATGAGAAAAAAAAGTGCAATCTGCTAAGCCTCGCCTAGTCCCCTCTGTTACGACTTTCTATAGCAGTTTTTCAAAATGCACAAGATTATTTTCTTCTAAGGGTTGCGCTAGCTTCCATTGTGAGTATTGACTTAAAGTATAAGGCACACTTTTTTCCCCTCAAAAAAGAGGCTGAAAATCTGGGTGAGTCTTATACACTGAATACAGCATTTTTTTTGCCTCCTGAAATCCTAAACCTTCACCAAAATGGCCGTGCGTAGCTTGTAGGAGGCTTTTAGAGAGGTCTTGGGGGCTGGGGAGGGCAGAAAGGAGCAAAAAATGGGCCATTATTTGCTCGTTTTTGCCCCTACCTCTCCAGGAATACTCTGCAAGCCTCCTAAGGGCTATTCATGCCGTTTGGGGGGGGGGGGGAAACGGGCCCGTTTTTGTGAAAGGTTTGCAGAGTGCAAAAACTTTTTTTTAATTTGCTTCTTCGAAACCTTGGTGCATCATACTCCGGTGCGTCTTATACTCTGAAAAATACGGTACCCTTTATAGCCTTTAAAGCTGTAAGTAGCATGTTATACCTGGAGGAATGTTACTTTCAATCTGAAGCTATCTATATCTTTCAAAAAACATGTTCTACAGATCTTGCCAACTTCTGCAGTGCAATGAGCGAAGATATAGGAAAAGGCTTTACAGTGCAGTATTCAGGGTTTTGCACTCCCTCCTAAGGAAGGACTGATATATAAACTGTCAGCTGCTTGCCAAGTGGCAGTCACCATTTTACTTTCAGCAGGCTTCCAGCTTGCTGGGGAGATAAATTTTAATCTAGGCTGTCTTACTAGTTTGCATAATGTATTGGTCTTTATCCACGGCTATTAGTTACCACAGTGTATGGTTTTGGGGAAAGACTAATCTTTCTGATGACTTTTTGTTAAGATTCTTTGAAATTTATTATAACATAAATGAATATTGAAACTTGGAATAAAGAAATCATGCTTAAGCACACTGTTTTATTAAAAACTGCATCAAGTAGATCCAGTAAGCTTTGGAATTGGAATTCCTCACAATTAAACTAATTTAAAGATATTTGTAAAATAAGCAATAGTGACAAGATACTATATTAAACAAACTGTTATATGGGACTCCATAGTACCTTTCCTTTTAAAATTCTGTTGACATCCGTTTAGCATTTCATCTGTAGCTTAGAAAGATTATGTAGAAATGTATATCTGGGCACATAAAAATGTAAATCTCACCAATTATTTCTACATACTTACTATTTCCTTCTCCAAAAATAGCACATCCCCAGCTTTTTAGAATTGTTAATGAAATGTTAGAATTAGTTATATAGAAAACTATTTTTTTCTCTCAGAATGCATCAATTTGGATTTCCTAGATTACTACCATTTTTTCAGAAGTGATCCTTCTAGAACAGGAAGTAATTCATAGTATTTTAGATGTCATACTACTGCATGAACTCAATGTGATTTAATAACGTTTAAAAAAGGATTAACAATCCATTTTAAAGGTCTTCTCGTCTAGAAAATGAATTAAGCTTCTAGTTCTTTCATTTGATACACCCTCACTTCCCTTCAAAAGGTCACTTTTTCCATCAATGGAAAACCAATCTTTTTATATCGGATGAATGACCAACTTCACACGTACTATTTACCTTCCAGTTTCCTTAGCATATGAAATTAGCATATTCATTCATGTGAATTTGAATTGAATTGAATTTATTATATTTCTATGCCGCCCTTTTCCCCGAGGGAATCAGTATAGAAGTCACTGTCATATAAGGCATAGGGTACAGTGCTACATTCCAGTGATTATTAGAACAAGATTATAAACCCATGAAAGATTTAAAATCATCCCAGAATCTGGAAGTTACTCTTGAATAATTCTATCCTGGACAAGACAATTGTTTTCCCAGAACGTCATTTCAGCAAGGATCAAGATTCAGCCTTACAGATGTGCCATCAAATTAAGTTAGATAATTATCCATGTTGTAGCCAAACCTCTGATGAAAATATGGGAGGAGGAAACTCATTCAATAATTATATGACTATATTTGATTTCTGCCCAGAATCCTCAAAGCTGATTTCAGACATGATTAAGAAAATAATTACATTTTTTGGATGAAATTAATTACCTAGGTCACCCAAGATATGCACCAGCCTTATCTAGGAAATCATGCGAGGCACTTTAGAAAACAGCATTAGCAAAAAATCAGCCTTCCCAATATATAACAATCTCAAGGCACTGTGAAACCTGAAAAAGTGACATATGCATAGTGTACACATATCCTTTTTACTTTTAGGGTTGCTAATAACAGAACAATAATTTTATGAGCTTTTTTAATTTGAAAAGGTACATCTGACAATTGCTAACACAGGGTGTCATGTAAAGCCTCATGGTCTGAAACATTCTGTGCTGTTTTGATTTCATTCTCTGTTTTCATATATTTTTGGAAAGTTTTCCTATGTTATGTTTTAATTATCGGTTGTTTTATTGCTGTATTTGATATGATGGAGTCTAACAAATTAAAATTAGAATTCTTTGTTGGCCAAGTATGATTAGACACACAAGGAATTTGACTCTGATGCATACGCTCTCAGCGATGGTGGGATTCAAACCAGTTCTCTGCCTTAATGATTTCTTCCAAAAACCAGTTCACAAAACTGCTCAGAAAGTTAACAACCGATTCTCCCGACGTGGTGCAAACTGGCTGAATCCCACAACTGGCTCTCAGTGTACATACAACAATAGATCATTAAAATAATGATAATCATCAAAATAATTTGAAAAGAAAAAAAAATATTCTCCCTAATATATTTACTTTCTTCAACCTACACTGACACCCTTTTTCCTTCTAATGATTTAATATTAAAAAGGTTATATAGGTAGTCCTCACCTAACGACTGGTTGCTTAGCTACCTTTCAAAGTTACAATCCATCCCAAAAATGAAAATTACAACCTGGATGCGTAATTTGGATAGCTGGGCTCTCTCTCCTCTGTCATGTGATCGAACTTCGGGCAGTCAGCATCACGGCCACATTTATGGCCATTTGTACCACCCTGCAGTCACATGACGGCATATTACAATTGCTTTGCTAAAAACCAGCACTTATTTCTGGGTTTGGGGTTTTTTTTTTTTGGCAAAACTGCACTCATAGTGAACCATTGGTTCATTTAACATCCAGGGGAATTGCTTAATACCTATGTTCACTTAATGCCCAAGAAGTTTGCTTATTGCCTACGGCATTCGCTTAATGACAGTGAAGTAGCTCCATTACAGTAGTATGCCGAGGCTACTTCTAATGCTCCAAAGCATCTGCACAGTAAAAAAAAAAAAAAAAAAAGTTGCTAATTGTTTGCTAATTTAGGTCAATATACCACCATGAACTTGAAAAGGCATCAGGTTATTTGATAAGCATAACAAACTGGTTACTTCTCTGAAACAGTCTTGGGAAATTTATATAAATTCAATAAATAAATAATTAAACAAACAAACAAACAAACAAATAAATAAGCAAGCAAGGGGTACTTACATCAGTATCTAATTAAAAATGTTTATAGCCTTTTAAATGTTTGTTAAAATGCTACTTGAACTCAAAGCGATAGGATTAACAAAAACAGATTTTGCATAGGCTGTTGCAGGGGAAAGTTATGAAAAACATTTAGTATTGCTTTATTTTTGTTCCTTAAAAAAAAAAAAGCTTACCTATATATTTCTTGGGAAATACAGTCATAAAGTTCCTCAGCAGTAAATTTTGTACTATTATTCACCTATGAATTGAAAAGACATCAACTTACTAATGAAGGAAAACTCATTCTCAAATACTAATGTTATATACTGGAAATTGTTTGTTGCTGTAATAAAAGCAAATAAAAGCTTCAGATTTGTTAAAAAAATTAACTACTATGAATTGGCCCACAGATCTTATACCAGTATTAACACTGTAGACAGCAACATCTGCAGCAAAAGAATTTGATGGAAGACAATTTTCGCGAACCCCGAGGGTTTGAGAGAGCTTCCCCTTTCTGATAATCTTAATGCAGGTGCAAATGCTGTTTGCAGTGGGAAAAGAATGGCTTAATCAAGGTTGTGGGAGGATCTCATATAAGCTTTGGTCAGGTGTGAAGGAACAGGGCCATGTGTTAAGTTGCAGCAGAGATTTATTCAAACTTATACACAAGAATCTAGTCTAGTAACAGTCAGCACTAGATTGGCACTAGATAAAAGTCAATGGAATTCAGGATGGGGGGGCAATTTGGTCATTTGTGGCAATGCAAGGACTCTAAACTGATGACAAGTTTAACTGCCTACTCTTCTCCTACAGCTCTGACTAGTAAATCAGTGCTAAGCCAGACATGCATTTTATTAATTACTATGTAACTATGTAACTTCCTCCCCATATATTTTTGCTCTGTTTGAACCAGAGCAACTCTTTTGTACCCAAGGGACATTGGGAGAGAACATTTTTTTATTTGAACACAGAAGATATGGCCTGTCATATTCTGAAGTCATATAAGAGGGAATTTAATGTAATCATTCAGAGCAAAATGGGTGCCCTAAGTTTTGCATATTTAATAATTTTGTCTTGTCAAATTCGAGGGTACTTTGTACCACGAATGAGTCACCAACCCTGACCCATTTATGACTTGATAATCAAAATGGCACTTTCATTAGACTACAATCCAGCAGGCACAATATATTCAACAAATGCATAATACAGAGAGTGAAGTGCATTTAGGTTATGGTGTAGGCCTTTTCAAGTACATACATTGAACCTTAATTTTTAAAAAAATGTGTACCAGACTTCTTTGAAATCTTTATCCAAAATTTCTGTCTTTTCTATCATAAACAATTTAACAACAACAAACATATCAAACACTTGAAAGTTAAATAACTCACCTCATTATTAGTTAAGAATCTATACAAGGCCCAAACATCTTGAAAGCTACTATTTGGCACTAAGACTCTAGGAAAAAAGAGAGAGAGAAAATTAAATGTTAAAAATGTTATAGCATAGTCCCTTATCCAACAATTTTATACACATATAAAGTTAGATAAGAAGTTTAGATTCTAAAACCTAACCTGATCCCAGAAAACACTAGATTATATCAGAGGCACACACACTGTTCAGTTCATGGATACTCACTGCTGAATTCCAGCAAGAATTTCATTCACTGTGCCCATTAATTTCTGCAGTCCCATAAAAGCTTCTTGAAATGAAGACATATTCGAAGTTTGGGATATTGCATTAAGGTCTACTTTTTGGAAAATTTCAAAACTAAAAAAAAAAGTAATGTTAAAAAATTAATTTCACATTAACATGGACTCATTTCCCCCCACTGCAATCCAATCACACCAAATTTGCCAAAAACTACTGTATTCAGACATGAGATTTGTTCGTAACTGATGATCCCTAACCCAACACTATCACCTCTGTCTAAATCACAGCAGTCAAGAGGCTTCCCTCCAAAGTATTAAGTGACAAGGCCTAAACGATATCACACACTTTAAGATTCCAGTCAAAACAAAGTGTCTAGGAGAAGGGAAATATTTCAATGATGGCATATGGCCAGGGCATGTTTGTGCTATAGTAGATATAAGTGGGGGAAAGCCCCCAATGGTTGGCGCTGAAGTTTATTCTTCCTGGACATGGGGATTTGAAAAAAAAAAAGAGAAAGACAATTTAGAGTTTCAGCAGTCCAAACCCAAAATTCAAAGTAAAACTCAAAATATCCAATCAAAAAGTAAACGAATCTGGAAGCAGTGGTTTTAGATTCAACTCTGCTCATATAAGCAAATCCTTAGCTGAGAAGTCACTGACCCCTTTCTAAGAAAGGCTTTCCAGCATGAGAAACCAGCTCCTTTCCTCTGCCTGGGTAATGAGCTGAGTTCATAAGAATGAGGGGTTTGGTATACAGGGCCCTAATAAGGGTAATCTAGCAAGTGTTTTCGCTGTAAGCTTATTTTTGTCATTTTCTGTTTTTTTTGTTTTTGTTTTTTGACATTTTGTCATTCTTTGCTTAGTAGGTCCTGAATCTGCAGACACAGGATCTACTAAGCCCTGTGTCATACTCTGGTGCAGAGACTTACTCAGAAGGAAGCGGCTGCTTTCAAGATGGTTTCTAAAACTAGCTAATATTATCTGAGTGAATATCCAGACTATTGGTGGCAACACGATATGTAGAAATATTATTGATACAGCGCCATTCCTTTACCTGGCACTTTACTAAATTATAGAAGAAAATATTAGGCAGGTCCCACCCACAAAGAATTCACAGTTCATGCTCAGCAGCGGAGCATGTTTGCTAGAATACATGACACACATGAACTTTTTAAATCCTGTAAGGAAAATTTTATATTAGATTTTATTTAAAAGGATACTGGTTTGTTTTAGTAAATATTGTTTTAGCAAATGGTACCTGAACACATTGATTCTGTTCCATACATTTTCAAGGACGGACCAAATTTCCTTATGTCTATTTTCTTGTGCTGAAGGCTCTGTTAATGGAGACTTATCTCCTGTCTGAGTGTGTTCTGACAAAATCACATCTTCCATTTTTTCACATGTATCATTTCCCAAATTAGATTTCAAGGTATCTTTAGAATTTTCTCCTATACTTGACTCCATCTTAGGAAAACACAAGAAACAAGCAGTAAGAGTACTGCATATAGTACACGTGCAGCTGTCAATTAAAAATATTTGAGGAATGCCACATAATCATCATGTTAATAACAAACTCAAGAGGTTTTGTTTCCTTCTGCCTTCACAAAAAAGATATAACTCAGTTTTTCTTCACTGGTGATTTGAAATATTTATATATAGTTTCATAAATTATACATGGGCAGTTCACAATGCAATTTAAAATCTAAAATTAATAAAACTTAACAGAGAAAAATGGCAATAGCAAATATTTTCAAATTCTAAAAATATAATAATTTTATAAAATCATAATAGTGATTTTCTAATACTAAATATTTTCCAGCCGGGTCCTAGTTCACTATGCAAGCTTTTCTACCTGCTCTATTTCCAGGCTCATAAATAGAGCTCTCCTGGAGATATTTGAAAGTCTCTCCTGCAAATATTTCCAAACAAGGAACTCTTCACCATACATACCTTGGTAGTGATTTGGAGGAAAGATAATTTAGGTGCCTACTGCTTTCTAACTGGTTGAGAGGGAGCCACTTTTCTCATTGTAGGAGCAGACCCAAACCTATAAAAATATTTCTCTCTTTCTCTCTCCTCTCAGACAATGCAAGATATCCCTTTCTTCCTCTGCTCAACTCTTAAATTTAAAATACGCTTGTGGATGCAAGATATTTTCCATCATAACAACTCTAAATTTGGCTGCTTTTCTCCTTTTCCTTCTTTTTTTGCAACCAGGACGGAGAAAAAGGCAAGAAGAGAAAGAAGGCACTAGAGCTGTGATGGTGAACCTATGGCACGTGTGCCACAGGTGGCATGCAGAGCCCTCTCTGCGGGCATGCAAGCCGTCACCCAGCTCAGCTCCACCGTCTGCGCCTCCTGCCTTCCAGCTGGTTTTCGGGGCTTTTCCAGCAGGGGGGTCACATATGCATGCGAGGGGGGTCAGGGGGCATGCGAAAGGCTCATGCACACATGCGGGGGGGTTGTGGTGAACGGGGGGCACACATGCATGCACGGGGTGGGAGGAGCACGAGGCACACATGGGCATATGCGCATACAGGGGGCACAGCCCCCCCGCGCATGCAGTGCAATATGGGTATGCGTGTGCACGCTTTCAGCACACAACGACAAAAAGGTTAGCTATCACTGCACTAGAGGATGAATACAAGAGAAGCCAGTAGACTATCTTACTGAAGAAAGGAAGAAGAAAAAATTGATGGTGGTGGTGTGGTTGTGCTGTCATAAGTGATACCTGACTTAGGAATGGAAGCAGGGAAAGAGAGTATATTAGAAGCATCTGTGCCTCTTCCCTCCCTCTCTTCATGCTGTTATTCCAATCTGTCTTCTGTTGGGAACCCACAAGGAGTGAAGCAAGAGGGGTCAGAGCCTAAGGGCTTCTATGCTTGGAGGTTCCTCCTGTATCTTCACACTTTGTACATCGCTGCTACTACAGAAGCCAATCCTTTTTATTCAGCAGTGAAATTTGGTTCTTGGTTTATCCACAGCAAATTCAACACTAATTTCCATTTAAAAGGAAACAATTCAGACGCAACTAACTTTTTCCTTTGAATGATGATAAATGTGAATGCCATCAATCTTGTAATCAGATTTATGCACTTAAAAGGAACTAGGGTTGTCAAAACTTAGCCTGGTTTACCTCTTCAACCGTCTTGAGTAATTTATTCACTTGAGCTAAAGCCCGTGAAAGAAAACCATCATAGGTGGATCTTGAACTGAACATTTCCAATAACATTTTTGACTCCCGGAGGACATTCCTCAATGTTGAATATCCAATTATTTTACCTGAGACAGGAAGTAGAAAAGAGTGTTGTTCAGATCCAAAATTCTTGTTGCTTTATTATTAAATCCCTATGAAATGGTATACTAAATTGGTATGGTTATTCAAGTGTAATTGACTTTTTGAAATATGAGATACAAAATTATAAGGCTTAAAACTGGATTAATTTCTGTTACTCTGCCTTGAGTTATACAAAACTGTAGAGGAAAAGAAAGAGAAAGAAGAGGAGGAAGAAGAAGAAAGAGTTTCACGGCATGATAGGCCTCATAGGCTAAAGGATGTCATCGTAACATAATAATATTGTAATAACAGCAGAAACAGAAGAGAAATGGGCAAGGAAGATCAAAAATTGGTCAGTACCAGGTGCAAATGAACTTTTGGTTGAAATATCTGATTGGTCTGCACACCCTCATTGCTAAGTATTTTAACAACATATTGTAAGAAGGTAAAATTGAAGACCGGTTAACATATGGCAAAATCGATCTGATAATGAAAAATCCAACAAAAGGGATGGTACCAGGCATCTACAGGCCAATTCCTGCTTAACAACAACTTTTAAACTTCTAACTATTGTGGTAAATGATGCAGTCCAACAGCATCGAGTTGAAAACAAGCTCCTTCCATCTGAACAGAAAGGAAACCCCCTGAATAGCAGAGAGAGACACACAAGATCAATTCCCAACTGACAAGATGACTTTGGAAAATTGTAAGACAAGGACGACCAACTTGAATGTGGTCTGGACTGATTACAAGAAGGCATTCCGCTCCCTGAAACATGACTCAAGTGCCAAGAAATAACAGAAACCAGTAGAAACATCAGAAGCTCTGTGCAAGGATCAATAGCACAATAGAAGACGCAGTTGCTGGTCAATGATGACGGACTGGGAGAGGTTAGCTTCAAAAGAGGAATGTTTCAAGAAGACTTACTCTCACCTCAACTATTTGTCATTGCATTTATTCCACGGTCAACAATGCTGAACAGGCCAAACTGTGGCTATTGAACATCAAAAACATTTGCCAGGTTATCCCACCTCCTTTACATGGGTGATCTGAAGCTGTATGGAAAAACACTTATCTGGAATAGAATTGCAGTTCGGCACTGTCCATATATGCAGCCAAGATGCTGCAGTGGAGTTTGGAATGGCAAACATGCCACTCTGGGAAATATACCAGCAGGGGACAAAATGGTGAAAACTGAAGGAACCAAGATGGAAATAGTCTCAACGAAGATAAGTAGAAATTTTCTGCATCAGGAGTCTCTGCACTCAGTCATTCAAGCTCTGGTCATCTCACACGTGGACTACTACATGGGGCTGTTCTTGAAGAGCATTTGGAAATTTCAACTGGTGCAGAGTGCAGTGGTGCGCGCAGTCTAGGGCTTATATCCTGTGGAAGTATCTTTGATATTGTTAAATTATAACATCCATCTTCCTGGGAGGGATTCAATAGGTGCACAAAAATGCAAAATCCAGACTAGACATCTGGCAGACTGTGCAACCAACTATAATCAATAATAATAAAAATAAAGCAAGCTTTATATTTTTTTTACTACTGATGACTGTGCCCTTTTTATCTAAGTAATTTCACATATTAATATAAACACTCCTACCTTTACAAAGATGTAGATAGAGATATTCAATAGTTGAAAAAAGGCTTCTTGATATAAATTGTCCAAAAACAGCCATCCAGTGTTTTTTGTAACACTCCAACACATTTGCTAATGTCCAAGGGGGTTTATGATATACTACCTAAGAAAGAAAAATAATTTACTAGTCAGATTTCAGTATCTTTTTTAGAAACATGCCACCTACATCAGCTAGCATACTAGTAATTATATCAACTCCTCCCTATTTTGACAAACAGACAAGATATATAAAATAAATGATAGAATCTGATTTTGGAATGGGGTTAGTAATACCACCTAATACCGTCTCTTCTGATACTTTATTTTTTTCCTTAAAGACAAATTATATCAGAGGGACTTCATTTCATTGTGAGAGTATTTTACAATAGCTTGTAAACCCCTCATTGTATCACTATTGTGAAGCTATGAAGGGTTAACAAAATGTCAAGGTTTTAAAAAGACAAGATACAAGTATGTTCAGATAAGACTATTTGCATGCCATGTAATGCAAAAGGCAAAAATATGGAATTGAGGATAAAATTCATCTTCCTGAGATTTTCAGATTTTATTTAAACTATGAAGGTGTCATTTACATAAAATACTGACCTAAATCAGCTGTCACAGATGGCTAAAAGAAGCTGGCAGAATTTTGCCAGTCATGGAGAATCAGGAAATCTGAAGAGCATTTAAACAACAAGCAAATCCGGCATTAAGAATGCAAATTTGCATTCTTGTTAAGTGATTTGCTCATTTTGCTTACATAATCAATGGGATTTAGGGATTTTTGGCACCCTAATTTGATAAGTTTCAGATTATCTAAAATCCAAAATACACTAAGCATGAAGATAGATTTTTGAGGAAGGTTTCAAAGGTGTTACGTCTGCACAGTTGTTAGACCGTGGCATTTTAATTATTTTTAAACATATCTTTTTTTAAATGCGTATGACCTTTGCAGGCATTCCCATGCTCATGTGAACAAATGTCAAGCACCTGACAATCAGCATGTATTTATGACAGTTGTACTGTCCCAGAATCATGTGAAACTCCAGACTTCCAGGGAGGCAATCTAGCATCATTTCTTGGTCTTCTGTTTTTCCTAATTCTTTGCAATAACCATGACCATTGCCAAGCAGATTTGCTCCCCTTGACAGAGTTTCAGATATTGTCTTGTTTTAGCTTTTTTTTTGGTCCCCCACCCAGGAGGTGAGTTAAAAAAAATTTAATAACATCAGATAGGATGCTCTTTAATGTATGTACATCTGAAAATTATGCGCATGCATCCAAGTTGTATCACGATGGATGGCAGGGCTTGGGTCATGTCTCGGTGTCCTATGAAAAGGGGAATTTACTTTAGAGAAACAGAAAGAAAAGGTCAGAAAGCAAACCATTAGTCTGACCATGCTCCTTATTCCTCTCCAGACTCACACCTAATTTAGGGAATTGTATACTGGCTAAAAACAAGAAATGACAGCTAGAACAAGAATGTGGTTAAAGATAATTTAGATAATTGTTCTCATTCTGCACCCGCCTTGAGAAGTGGATTTTAAATTAACAGCCCCAAGCTGTATAGCAACAATGGCTT
Source organism: Thamnophis elegans (assembly GCF_009769535.1). NCBI lineage: Eukaryota > Metazoa > Chordata > Lepidosauria > Squamata > Natricidae > Thamnophis > Thamnophis elegans. Next base: position 4,468,148 of record NC_045551.1, read on the forward strand.
TTACGTGCAGAACATTCTGCTGCAAAATGGAAGCATTCTAAAGGAACTTTCAGAAGGAGCTCTTAAAGTGACTTGAGGATACTATACCAGAGCCTTACATGGCAAATGTGCCAACAAGATTCATTTCAAAGTTTGATACTAAAAGATCGACTACAGGAGAACAGCATTTAACTATAAAATATACAATCTAAAAATATTAAACAATTTGCTGTATGCCAAAGAGTGAAAATAATGTTGTGAAACTGTCATCATAAAAAAAACAAAAAGGGGGGGGGGGGGAGAAGAGAAGGAACTTATTGGTCTTGTGCCCAGCACAAACAGTCCTATCAAATGATCCTTGCCTTTTCTGCTTATAGAAGAAGCAGGATGCCTACCTGCCCCAAAATCCAACAGGAATTCCTAATAATATATAATAGGCTATAACTAAAATTGGAGTCAGAATGAACATAAGTATGTAAGTATAGGCAAGAACCCCTGATGCATTACACATGACTTCCCTAATTTGAAGACCTATATTTCTTTTGAATATTGGAAAATATTCACCTCAATCCAAAGATCTCCAAAAGCAATCTTCAATTCAGTTTCTAAAATAGAAGATAAAACATCTCCCAAGCTTTTTTCCACATCAAAAATAATTTCTGAAAGATGATTAGAACTCTTTTCAGTCTTCTTGGGGTATTTATCTGTTTGTGAGCAAAAGCAAGTTTAATGTTTCAATTCTATTACGATTCCAGTGCATTAGGTATAAAAATTATGAGGCCATAAGCATCCTTTGTACCTGAGAATAGATCCATGTTGTGAAAGGAGGTGCAGGCTGGTGCTCTGCTCAGACTGTTTTGTATGTCAACACAACTTTTTTCTTTGAAAACTGAAGCACTTCCTAATCCTGTTGGATAATACCCTGATAATCACACTGCCCAAGGTCTTCCAAATTGAAATTAGAATTAGAATTCTTTATTGGCCAAGTGTGATTACACATACTAGGAATTTATCTCTGTGCATAAGCTCTCAGTGAATATACAACAATAGTGATAGATCATTATCATAGAAAACTGCTATATTCAAATAATCTCTGATAATTTCCCTATTTGCATATCAAAACTCTTCAGTAGTTCCTTAGCTTAACTGAGGAACTATACTGACCTCAAAATATAAATTATTTCTCCAACTAATTCATTGCAACTAGTCTGATAAACTTGCAACGTTTTCCCCCTACACTTAACAACTACCATTTCTTTAGTCCCTAACAGTCATTTAGAATAGTGCTCCACAACCCTTCCAGCTTTGTGGACTGGCAGCGGAAGGGGAGGGTTAAAGGGATGGTTCCGCCATTCATCCGCCATTTCCGCAGCTTGATTCTGAATGGGCCATAGCCCGGGGTGGGGTGTTGGGGATCCTTAATTTAGAGGCACAAAAACATTAAGTCAATTAACTCAATAATTTTCATCCAGCTGGAAGTAGATTTTAACATGGCATATACTTTAGGATAATGTTGGCATTTCATCAGTGATGATTAAAATGATTTTATGACTTTTGTAAAGCTATTTTTTCAGTTTTAGATTGCAAAATCTTACATTTACCCGGAAATAAACCACACATATATTCAGAAACACTTTCAATTGTCTTGTAAGGCAGTAATGTCATGCAAATTTATAAAATAAAGAAAAACCAACCTTTTCCCCACTTGTTATTGGCAGTATCTTCACTAATAATTGTGCCCTTTGGAGTCATTTCCTGGAATGCAACAACCAAATCTGCTTTACTATATGCCTTTATTTCACTCACTAGGGCTTTGTTGCACAAATTTTTATCATCCCTATTAAATAAATACAAATAAACACACCTAGTTTTGCTTTCCTGGGAAAAGGAAGACAATTCAATGTATCCATAACACTGAGCAATACAATGAATATGATTTTGGCTTAGATGATTGAACATTAAATACATATAGTTAATGACCTATGACTTATCTCTGTGTTACATGAGCTGGTGAATCTCTCAATACCTGTATGAAGCCATTTTAAAATAAACTTTCCACAAGCAATTGTGGAAGTTGAACTTACAAAATTCTTTTTTCAAAGAATTCTGGAGGCTCTAATTGGAAAAAAAATCTCCCCCCTTACTTAGAATCCCCCTGAATTCCTACATAAGCGTATGTTTGGATTGTCTGAAACAGCAATATAGTACTTGCTCTTCGGTGAAATGAAAGACAACAGTTCTAAAACAAAGTATTATTTCTAACAACAATCTTCTAACTTCTTTGTCTGAGGAATAGTCATCTCCAATTAAAAAGTGTATATGATGACAATTTGCCATGATATGACACCAATCTACATACTGGTAGTCCTTCACTTACCACCATAATTACAGCCAGAATTTTCATTCCTAAGGCAATTGTTAAGCAAATAATTACAGTTAAGTGACTCACATAGTTGATGTTGCTTGTCGGAAGCCAAAGGAGAAGGCAACTGGCAATCACATGACTCTGGGATACTGTAAATGTCATAAATACATGCTGCTCTCCAAGCACCCAAATTTTGACTATGAGATCATGGAGATGCTACCATGGGTATAATAAGTGCGAGGACCAATCATGGGTCACATTTTCTTCAGTGCCATTATCTTTGAATCAGTGGAGGGTTCTGGCAGAGACTACTGCTGCTTTGCTCAGGGATGCGCTGTGCGTGTATGTGCTTGATGCGTGCCATGCACGCATGTGCAATACAACTAAAATTGCTCTGCGCATAAACAAAAAACAAGATGTCAGCGCCTATGGCGCCGCCAGGAGAACCAGTTCAGGGATGTGGCAGGCCTGGGTCGCTGCCAATTCCAACGACCCAGGCCACCAAGCTACTACCAGTTCAGCTGAACCGGTCCAAACTGGTAGGAACCCACCACTGCTTTGAATGGTTGTTAATGACTGGCTGTGAGTTGAGGACTACCTGTAGGTACCAAGGTGTTTTTAAAAGGGGATAGTGCTGAGAAAAGTCAGTAACTGCATTACTTTTTTTTGAAAAATGTATTTAAAATGATTGAGCCCTTATTGCTCTGTCAATGAAATTTAGATCCTCCATTGGAAAGCTACACCAAAAACGTACGTCAGCAAGATTACTTCAGCTTGAGGACAGAGATTCTGATACTGAAGGCAGCATTGTAACACACGATCATCATTGTTCTCAGTACTGAAACTTTCTGAAAATTTAGAAACAAGAGATTATAGTGTCATATTCTAAAATAATTGGCTGATAAACAAACAGCAATAGCACATCAAGAGGCAAGAAAAATATTTTATATTTATGGCATTCTTCATTTACAATTATACTGATTGAGCTCTGTCTTGCGAATAATGTAACATAATGTAATGTTACACAATGTAGTACAAGAGTGAAGCACCAATACTCAGAAGGAAACACTACTCAAAGGAGAACACAAACTTGACCAGAATAGAGGTTACCTTCTCAATTAATTGCACCAATTATAGGTGTGATTATGATTATTATATTGTATTTGAAACATACAGGAGCTCATTTTGATGACTAAGTCATGATTCACAATAATAACAGACAAAATTAAAACCATTACACAAAACCCAGATTGCGTAACACTATTATAGAGCCGAGGTGGCGCAGTGGTTAAATGCAGCACTGCAGGCTACTTCAGCTGACTGCAGTTCTGCAGTTCGGCTGTTCAAATCTCACCGGCTCAGGGTTGACTCAGCCTTCCATCCTTCCGAGGTGGATAAAATGAGGACCCGGATTGTTGTTGGGGGCAATATGCTGACTCTGTAAACCGCTTAGAGAGGGCTGAAAGCCATATGAAGCGGTATATAAGTCTAACTGCTATTGCTATTAAGAAATGGTCATATGATCCCCTTTTGCAACCTTCTGACAAACAAAATCAATAGGGAAGCCAGATTCTGGCTGTTTCTTAAGTCTTTGGCACCCACAAACATTCTTAGGAGGAAATTATAGTAGGTCTAGAAAACTAATCCTTTGAGTCTTTCCTTGCACCTTCTGGTCGATGGGGATAATTAATCATTGTGTAAATGTATCCATACATCACAATTAGGAAGGTGGGTGGCCAAGGGATGGTCTTGGGAATTGCATCACTGACTTCATAGCAAGCAGCAAATATTTGGCATTATTTTAGACAAGAGAAAGAAAGAGGCATTAAAAGAATCATCTTCAATATTTTCATTTCTGATGGAATAATTTCTGTTGGAATGGGGTTTATTACCAAGTAGTGCACTTATTGAAGGTTTCAGAGATTTAAGAATAAGAATAAAATTGTGACCAGTTCTACAATGACTTACGTGTTTTTTGAGAAGCAAGCTGCATGGATTGACCCCACAATTTTGGATCTTGATTTTTCAGGCAAGTATAGATGAAGTGAACTGCAGGGATTGCTTTTTGACTAACGTTTGCCAATATCTTCCCCCGCTTTAAGTTGTCCAATTCTTGCAGAACTACCCAGGGAATTAATAGCAAAAATCTGCCTATGCCTAATTAGGAGAAAAATAGCATTTTTGTCAAAAATTATCAAAAGAAAAAAAATGCATTTGTGAAATCCATGTGGTTGCATCTCAATATTCCTATGCAAAATATTCCTTTAATCCTCGTTTTCTATATTTATTCTCTAATTTCCAAATCCCTGTTTTATCTGTTGATTCCCATAATTATAAGTTCCAGAGAAATTAAAAAAAAACTATTTCGCTTAAAAATATTTTTTGTGTGTGTTTGGATTTATTTATGTTTTGACAGTTGACAGATGCTTTATGTTTCCTTTAAAGTCTGGGAACAAAATGAAAACAAACTAACAGGTAATCATTATACTTAAAACAATCTTCCTCAGATACAAAGCCAAATAGATGAAAAAATTAGCATCATGAATATGAATATATAATTTAGAAAAAAATGGTGAGGCATCTGATATCATTCCCAATTTTGTCTACTGTTAAATTTCTTATATTCAATTCAAAAGTCAGGCCACTGTAAGGTTTTGCTAAATTAGATTTTTAACTAGTTCAGTAATCTATTACTTCTCTTTATTTTTACCAAAAAAGAACACTAACTTTCTTAACTGTTAAATAAATGCACTTACACTGATTATTTTCAATCCAGGAAGAATAATGTTATGACCAGAAATTACAAGTTTTCCACAACCCAGCGTCTTTCTTACAGTTCATTTAGTGAACGTTCAAAATTACAACGGCACTGAAAAAAGTGATTTATGATCGTTTTTCAGAGTTGCAACCTTTACAGCATCCCCATGATCATGTGATCAAAATTATGATGCTTGGCAACTGGTTCATATTTATCACCATTGCAGTGTGCCAGGGTTATGTGATCACTTTTTGAGGCTTTCTGACAAGCCAAGTCAAAGGGGTAGCCAGATTCACTTAACAAGTGGGTTAGTAAATTATCAACTGTGGCAAGGAAGGTCGTAAGATGAGGCAAAACTAACTTAACAAATGTCTCACTTAAACAGAAATTTTGGGCTCAATTGTGATTATAAGTCAAAGACTACCTGTATTAGCATATAATTCCCATTGCTAAGATGACACTGATAATGATTATGAGGGGATGAAAGTTAAAGTATTTCTTGACTACAAGATCGCAAAGCGTTTACAGAATGAGCTTTGCAATATTATTTGTGCAAGTCCTGATTTACTTTGCTTGGCATGCTACAGGTGGAAATGTCTGTACGGGGACCTGCAAATTACCAGAGGAAGTTCTGATAAGCAGCTACACAAGCCTTCCAAATGACATGCCTGTTTTCAATGTTTTGAAGAGGGCTGATCCTAACAAGCTTTATGAAACTTGTTTTAAATGACTGCACAATTGTTTGTTGAATCATAATACACAATAGATATTCTCCAAGCATGTGAGGCACTTAGTAAGCATGCTGTTATGAAAGTAAGGCAATAAAAAAAGCTAGCTCTTTTTGTTTGAAATCAAACTGATCCACCGTCTTTTAACTTTGAGCGATGTCTGCTACTTCAGTACATTTTGTACCATGAGTGGTCAATAAGGAAGATAATAAAATTCACAGCTGCTTACATCGTATCATGTTATATTGCTTTATTAAAGGTAATTTAAAAGGAAAAAAAAGTCTAAAGTTGTTCATGAAATGAAACTGTCTGCCATAATATTTGGGGCTGAAGTTTAGTTTTCAGATTGAAAAAAATATGTGGCAGGTAATGGTGAAGCAACATATTTCAGGTAAGATGTACTTGATCAAGGCTTGTTACCGAGATAAATCCACACATACCTGGGATATTTGCATTCTTCAAAGATTTGATGAATGTCAAATGGCTGATCATTATATTAGTATCAATCACAATCAAAGTATTCAACCCAGAGAAAATATCTATTAGAAAAGAAGAAGAAAAATATAATTCAATAAGTGGCTTTATCTTTCATTTATTTTCTTCTTCCCATTGCCCCGTTAACGGAGAAGCAGCAGAAAACACCTGACACAGATAAGCTTACTAGAGGATATATGTGATTCATCGTCTGCAAGATCTATTTCCATGCAAGTTAACTCTCCACACGCCTGCACGACAGGCAGATCCATCTTCTTCTCAATACGAGCTGCATGCAAGTCTTCTACAATCTGCATCTACAAAAATAATTGTAAAATCATGAGTTGAAATCTTAAGCAGGAGATAAGGAAGCACTCCCAGTTCTTGCTGTTTTCCTTCTCTCTATAACTGTCTATCCACTGCTCCAAGTGTTTGGGTGGGTAGGAGAGAGGGAAGATACTACTCCTTGTCTTACTCTTTCCATCTAGGTTGTAGATGAATATGATACAGAAGGGAAAATAAATGTATAATACTAATGACAATGAGTAAAAATTGTTCTCATTGAAAAGATTTTTTCTAAAAGGTCTAACAAACCTGCATGAAACCTGTCTATATATCTTGATACATTGAGGTAAGCATACTTTCTTTTCCCTAATTTTCATTTCCCTATCCACAAATTCTAATTTGCACACATTTAAGAAGGGAATTAGCCAATTCAAATCCTGATTCTGTTTGACTGGAATCAAACTATTACAATTTCTCTTAACTCTGTATTATTTATATTGTTTAAATAAACATGGTGACAAGAACTCCTACAGGTTTCACTATCAAGTTCAAAATGTTATGTTGGGACTTTTTGTCCATTTTCTATCTAGCTTCTGATAGAAGTATGAACAAGTATGCTCATTCTTCATTAGTTTTAGATACTGTACCTTGACCAATGAACATGTTCAGTCCCCATTAGGCTACAGCACTTTTGGATTCCTCCCAGTTATCAATTCCACCCTCCCACTTCACACCGAGGTACATATATTTCTGTGAACTTCTGCAATGATCTCATGAGAGGTAAAGATTTTCATGCATTTCTTCTGGAAATTTTAATTTGCTTCTGCTATCGCTGCTTTTATTGTTTACATGCTTTATATTTTTATATACTGTTTCCATTTTAAAGCTTTAATTGTGATTATAAAGTAGATGCAATCACTCAAGGTTTAGGTAATAAAAATCCAGTCTCTAGGTATGTGTTATTGGCATATGTATATTAGAATGGATGAGAACAAACAGAATCAATATGATTAAAAACAAAAAAAGAAAAGAAAAAACAACAATATAAACTTTGGCTAGTATGAACTAAAAACAGCATGTAGGGAATGCTGATAAAACAATCTCTAACCTCTTGGTCCACATCTGTATTTTCGATGTTTTCAAGGGAAGAACATGAGGATTTGGAACTCTGTAACAAAGATATATATATATGTCCATAGCTGTTAATTTTACAGTTAGAATTTTACTTGGAATCTGAAACAATTTTGAAAGGAAGAAAAATAATGCCAGAGAAACTAGGTAAACTTTATTACACTTTTAGAAAATGTTTTTGGTTTTTCCTTTCATGTTTTAAATTATTGAAGTATTATTAATTTCTTCTCATATTTAGCCCACACTAGTCTGCTTGCATTTCTCCTTCAAAATTTGTCTTTATCCATCACATCTAAGCAGCCCTAGGCCTAACTTAATCTGCTTTCCAATATTTACTACAGTATACATCCTCTGCTCAATGAGTCTTTGTTATATTTGGTCAATCTGAATTTCAGTAGTGTTTGGAAGTTAGGATCTTCCTCATTGGTTTATGAAGGGAAAGAATGAACCACTTTTATTGATACACTGTCTAAGCAAAAACTCCTTGACTATTTAAGGAGCCATTCCCTATATTCTTACATTATCTGCCCAAGAAAATTATTTAAAAACCCATAAGAGATCTCAACTAAAGCAAAACTACCACTTCATATCTCATGATATATATATTTTTTACTTTACCCAACTTGAATGAAACGTGACTGGTTCAAATTTATTTCCTCGAATCCTTGAATTACAAATATCCGTCTCTGAATCAGTAGGTGTTGGTTCTTCATTTTTATACTTCCAACATTTGGGCAGCTTTGCCAGGTGATATGAGAGTGTGCATTTGACTTCTTTACCATTTTTGCTGGAAAGTTCTAAAGAAAGACGCTTCTCCTTTTCAAGAGTATCTTTTTTGGAAGCCTGCATATGCACTTTAGAATCCGTGACAGTAAAAGGTAAATCTGGAACGTGCTGGGTTTTGCTACAGTTCATTTTCGGGGTTATTTCATTGAATCTTAGTGTTTTTTTCTTATGAAGGAATGAACTTTCTGCTGGTCTCGTGGTTTCCTTGAATTCCTCCATTATACGTTTTAGAATTACTTTTTTAAACTTGGTGCTCTCCATTTTATCTTTTTTTTTATCCTTCTCTTTGATGTTTATGATCCCCAAATCGTGTGACAGCTTCCTCCTTTTTTTGTCATCAGGATCACTGCCACTCATGCCAGACTGTTCTTTACGAGAGAAGACAACTATAGGCTCCATAATGCTTTTCTCACCAAGATTAGCCGTGGCTTTAAATTGCATGGTGATCTTTTCACGCTCTTCAAGAGGTATTAAAGCACTATTAATGGGTTGAGAGTCTTTTGATATCTTTGCTTCGAGTCCTGTACTAGAATGTTTGAGATCGAAACTCATTTTTGCTTTCACATATCCAGCACCACTCACTCTGTGAAAACATCATTAAAAATCACTTTAAAGAAAGTTAAGACTGTGGAAGGTAAACTGCGGATTTTTAAAATTATAACCCAATCTTTTATCTAACAGGAAATGTTAAGAGAAAAACCTGAACTTATCAATATATTAAAGATAGAAATAGAAAATATGACAGATACCTTGTTATAAAATTATTAGTCCCCTCAAAATGAAATACTTAATCTAATTCTAAAAATTAATTCTAAATTAGAAGCATCCTCCAGTTATTTTAAACTGTAATCCCATATGACAGTTTGATCTTATAAGAACTAAAACTGAAAACTTCCAAAGAATATCATGTTGCTACATTAGGAATAAGAATTCTCATTTGTAACTTACAAATGACACAAGTATTATCATCTAGCTGAGGATATGCAATGGATGCCTATTTCTATTAGCCATGGCATCTAGAAAGAGCATTCCATAGGTTATTTTCTTTGCTCATGGCAACATAGTAACACAATCTCAAATATAATAGGGTTACAAATAAAACAAAAAATAGTAGGAAATTTTCCCTAATAATGGAACAATAGTACAAGTAAAGTTCTTAGACAAAGTAATAAAAGAAAGAGTTATAAAATTGGTGCATTGGGGATTATTAACAAGAGTATCATTTTCTCCATAATTTAATTGATTAAAAGAGAGGCAACTAATATGATTCAATCAAAGATTCCAAATTGATCAACAGATTTCAAACAGTGTTTGCACTGCAGCCCATTTAGATTTTTCAACCTCCAAAATATCAAGTTTCATTCCTCCTATCAAAGAAAAATATTACCTTTGGTCCAGCTGTTCTTTTGCATGTCTGTTCCCAATTTCTGCTGATTCTGGTTTCTGAAAGAATAAGAAATATTTATTTATAAGCATGTGTGTTTTCTTATATTAAACAAATAATATTTCACAATAGGGAGAGCAAAATTGTATGGAATTTCACTATATTGTATGCATCATTCTTTTCTCAAAGTAAAAGTACAGGATACGATATCTGAGTTAGATTATTATTGCTTCTATAATCTTCTCTTTCACTTTGTTTTTACTGTACCATATTAACAGTAATATCCATTAATCTCCATGGGCCTGCACATACCATTTCATAAAATTTCCATTAAGATTCAGCAATGACGTCTTGATCATTGTTAATTATATTATTCTAGATATGCTTTGGTAACTATTTCTTGGCACAATCTGCGTTTGTGATATCAATTCCTGCGGACGTTCCGTGTATGGTAGGAAAAAAAGTACTATTTTGTAGCCTAAACACTGAGCAAGAGTCTTCTAATCTTGCTGTCCTTGAGTTTCTGCAAAAGCTTAACTAGTATGACTCACTGTTGCAATTTAACATTAAAACCCTAAGTTTCCCTAAGTTTGATACTCGAGTGTTAGATCAAATGTTTCATGGTGTTCCTATAGTATGCATAAATATACTGCTTCAAGCAGGTAGTCTTTTTTGTTTTGTCAAGTGCCAGGGCAGTCATCAGATTCCCAGGTATTTGGCGGTGTGTGTGTGTGTGTGTGTGTGTGTGTGATCTAGAGACAATAAGCGTACCAGTGAATAAAGGGATTTTAAGCTTTATTATTAACTCAAGCAAACAGATTTAAAAGTTTAACATAAAAAGTATACGTACCAAGTAAGATGACTCTCCAGTCTCTTACAAGCTGCCAGGAGCTTCTTAATAATGACTGCAGAGATAACTAAGGGCTGGCAAATTTCCGCAGTACCCAATGCAAAGTTCTGTGCAGAAGCTTTCAATAAACAACACTGATCCCAAGGTTTTTATCAAAACTTGGCCAGGAGACTGCAAAACCTGACCTTGACTAGGGATGGAAAGCAAGAATCTTTCATAGTGAGAAAATCTTTGAAGCTAGCCTATGTCAAGCTCCCCCGCTTTCCCCTTTATTCAGCAACAAGAGTAAAAAGAACCAAGCATGCTTGCTCAGAAAAAACTACAAAATTCTAGACTTTTCTTAATATGAAGGAGAAATCAAAACTTCTTGAAATTACAATGGCTTCTCCATTGCCACTAAAAACTGCTGCTTTGCAAGTTCATCAGCACTCAAAAATAATTTTCAATTCTTCTGACTTTCCACATTTGCTCTATTCTATACACCTATTTATATCATGAACCCATCATGGGAAATAGAAAAATTATATGCTTATGATTGATTTTTTTTAACCTATTTGGCTTTATAAACTTCCTCTCCTTGGCACAATCTAAGAACCTAATGGTACTTTCCTTGTATTTTTATTGAAGCATACTAAAAAAATAAGATTCTCAATATGCAATCTAAATTCTGTTCTGCATCTGAAAAGCCTGGTTTGGAACTAAAATAAATATTTAAAAATAAAAAATGTTCTAGGAAAAGTCCTTTATTCCTCTACAACTGTTACCTAAACACTGGACCACATCATGTCTTCTGCAGCTTTCTGGCCTGCAGTCTTTTGTGTATATAAGCTGGCCACTCTTACATGTTCTCGTAATTCCTAGAGAATAAAGCTTCTTGCCCCATCTCTGTTCAGCTTTAAAGCATTAGGAACTAACTGATGTGGGGAAAAAGCACAAAACATAACACTTCAAGTGGGTTATGTTTAATTCTGTTATGTAATAAAATGCGATATTGACTTCAGTTACATCCAAGATACATAGAACAAAAGCAGATTATCTGTTTTTTTAATACTGCAAACATGGTATTAAGACTGAATATTATCGGACCTGAAGTTCTCCAACTGGACAGATGTGGGGGATGTGAGCTCTGAAGAGTCTCACATGAACCTTGTCTGACAAACTGTCTCCAAGATTTGTTTTTGGATCAGAGCCCCCTGGGGGGGGGGGGTGTGAAGAAGGGGCAGCGTCTCATCAGACCCAGACGGGGTGCAACAGGTCCCTCGTAGGTCAGAGATTTGCCCTTTGAATCAGAGCCGGGGCAGCAGCATGGCAACATGACTGCATAAGAGCTGCCTCCAGGCCAAAGCAGCTGAACAGGAGCGTTCAGAGGCGAGATGAAAGCCTGGTAAGATCTATTAGCCCACAGTTATAAATCAGAATTTGAGAAAGGCAAAGAATCTTGAGAGCATAAATAATATTGATGGACAGATCAGGGATTTTTGCAAAAAGAAAGAAGGGGGAAAATGAAGGATTGAATCACTAGCCCCAAAGAGAGCCATTTGCTTGAAATAATTTTGACCGAAAGGAAAAAGAAGAGAAGTGACAAACCCACTTAAACACAACCCACTTAAACACAAACTCTAAATTTGTTTTTGGACTTGAAAAAAATGTGTTTTTAAAGGAGTCTAGGAACGTGAAGATTTGCTTCCTCCGAGTGTCTTTTAACTAACATATCTTAAGCAACTCCAATTAATGAGAACTGGAATGCAACAAGGGAGAAAGATGAAGAAAAAAGCACCATCTCCTTACCGACAACTGATAACCTAATCTTGCTTGTGTGAGAAATTTTAATTAACCAACTGCCATAAACCAGAACTTGGAAAAGCAGGAGGGAAGAGAAACATACCCAAATTTGGCTGTATGCAAGTTTGTTCCAATTTATTCTGAGCAATTATAACTAACGAGAAGCGGAAAGTACCAAGGAAAAATAATAACAAAATCAAGAACTGGGGAAATATAAAGTCTTTTTCTTCTTTTTTGTCTGCAAAAGATCATGATGGTTCCAGCTTCTCTTCCATTTTCACAGTAGTTGAGTTAACTAAATTTATGGTGGACCAGAATTTTAAAATAAGATTGGTATAACTAACTGCAATTTTGGAACTGGACATTAAGGAAGAACAAAAGACCAAGATGGCTCCTGTCGCTCTTTCCCACAGCAGTTGAAGTAGATAAAGTGGGAAATAAAAAGCAGAGAAAAAACTCTATAGGACTTAGCAGTGGTATAGGGAAAATTGTAAGGGGGGTGGAATCTGTCCCAACAAAAGGGAATAAAAACCAGACAAAAGATATTTTGGAGGTTGACAGTGGCATAAGGAAAATTGAAATAGGAGGTTACACCCCAACCAAGGGAAATATAAAAGATCTTTTTGACGGAGGCTTGGGGAAAATTGAAGAGGGTGGACATGTCAAAACAAAGAAAAGGGAGAAGGCAGGAATAGAGAAGTGGGACAAAAGACTTACTAGGAAAAAATCAGACTAGAAATTGTTATATGGGAAAATATAAAGCTAAGATAAGAGTTTTATTCCTAAATATGACAATAAAATGGAGTTGCTAACTGACTGAATATGATAATGGAAAGATAATTAAATAAAGGTTAAAACATATGGAATATGGACAAATATGAAACTGATATGGGGAGATTGTAAAGCAGAGGTTTGTGATTCACTTTTATACATGATAATTAAACTGAGTTGCTAATTGATTGAATATGACAATAGAAGGACAATTAAGCATGGGTTAAAATATATGAAACATGGACATATATAGAACTTTTAAGATGATGAACAAAGTGAGATGTGTACTATTTCTTATTCTATATAGTAGATTAAGGGAATTGTAATGAACATTGAACAGTAAGGATTGCCATTTATAGACAATTAAGGGTAATCTAAAACAGGATATGGAAAAAGGGAATATGAAATATACTATTGAGATTTAAAGACAGAATTACAAAGTAGGGGCACGTAAGGATGTATAATTATATAAACATAGTGATGAGAATAGCTGGGAATTGTAACCAGGTCTATATCTCGCCCAAAATTAGGCAGGTTTGGGGGGGGGGGTTAAAAGTATGACGATATATGTATACTTTTTTGTTCTCTTTTTTTTTTTTAAAAAGGAGGAAGATATATATTAAAATTAAATATGTATATTGAAAAGGAATTATAAATACCATCAACATAAAATGGAGCTCGCTTAGAAGCTGAAATACACCAAGTAAATGAGATGAAGAGTGTGAAGTAGAGAAGGGAGGTAAGGGAAGAAGAGAGGGATAGGAGAGAGGGCAGGGGGGAAGAGGAGGAGAGAAAGGAGGAGTGGAAAGGGGAGAGGAGAAGGAGAGAGGAAGGGGAAGTAGAGAAGAGAAGGGTGACAGAGGGAAGAAAGGAGGTAGGGAGGGGGAAGAGAGAGGAAGAAGAAAGTGATGGATAAGGTACAAATATGGTGTATGGAGAGCAGAAGAGCCAATAATTGTTTTTGGGAGTTGATGGTAAAATGAATTGATGTAAACATTTAATAATACAATATGATGTTAGCTATGTAATAGTATACATGTGGTTATATGTTATGAAAATGAAAAAAATAAAAAACTTTATATACAAGACTGAATATTATCATTAATCACTGATCAGATACAATATCATTAATCATTGATCATGTACCATTCATGGTGCCATCTTAGTGTTTTCATTTTTTTAATGCAATGACAACTCTAATCCTTATTGTTATTATTTATTAAATTTATTTTCTCTTTATCTCATTGTCACACAAATCTGGATGACTTACAATCCAATAAAATCATAGTATCAAAGACTGAAACCGCAAACAATAAGTACATTAATAAGAAATAGTAAGGCAGCAGGGAATATACAATAAAGTGGAGGTCAACTCTTCTATTAATCCAGTAATCACCTCTACGTTAACACACCTTCTCTGGGCCCCTGGCCAAGGATAAAACCAGGTGTAAGACTTTTACAAAGGGTCAAGAGAGTGAGAGCAGATCTCACTTTGAGGGGAATGAAGCTCCTCATGGCAGCTTCCATTGCAGAAAAGGCTCTTCTGGAACCAAATTCCTTGGTTGACAGGATCCACAGCATGCCCCTCCTCCCGGCAGAAGTGGGGTGGGCCAATCCCACTGGGATTGAGACAGTTCCTCCGCTAATATAAAGGTAATAGCTACAGTTTCTTACCTTTTTATCCAAGATGTCATCCTTTTGACTGGATTTCTTTTTGTGTTTTTTTGACATGCTTAGGTCTGAAAATCTGAAAAAAAAGTGCTACAGTCTTAATTACAAGTATATTTAAATTATGTCTATGGAGATTCTCAGTCATCCAGGTTCTGGTGGTCCCAAAGGTGCTTTTTCAAGAGGCAAGTGGACTTTCTGGTTTTTCTTTGAAGACGTTTCGCTTCTCATCCAAGAAGTCCAGTTGTCTCTTGAAAAAGCCCCTTTGGGACCAAGTATGTTTAGATATTTTCCCAAGCAGTTATGTAAAGTACAAAAGCTCCATATAGGTTGGAGATTCCTAATTTAAGCAGTGAATACTGTACTGAAATATCTCTGACTTTTATCTTAGATTTAATTTGAAATTTAGTGTAATACAAATGAATTGATGACAGATTATAAGGAAAGGAGGTGGTGGAGAGAAAACAAGGATATAATCTTTCGTATGCTCATGTGTTAGTTACATGATATATATTATTACTTAGTAAATGGATTACAATCAATGTTAGATTTATCAGAAATCATTTCAAAAGACAACGTATTTGTTAAATAATGGATGAGGGCTTGCTCCTGTAATTCTTTTCTAAAATTGTGCTTAGTTTGTAATAAAAAAAATAGTGCTGTCCATTTCCCTTAAATCTTCCCTTCTTTAAAGAATTTATTTGTGCATCATAAATATGTGAATGTAAAAAAACTGAATCAGCATTTTTGTAACACCTGAAGTCATGAAATGTAAAAATAATGAATCTAGATGAACTTATTTTTGGGTGATGGACATATTTTATTGAACAAACACTGAATTTGAAACAGAATTATGTACTGATTACTAAATTATGTCGTGTTGCTAAAATTTATAAATGTTTATTGACATATGACAAAGAAGAAAAGCAAGTGAAATAATGAATGATAAACTGGGCTAAAATTTTGGGCTATAATATACAAATGGACCAATGGAAAAAATATGTGGTTGAAAGCACTGAAATTGACCTTATCTTCTAGGCTTAAGACATTTTTTTTATAAATTGTGTCACTGGTATTTGTCAATAGAGAAATTGTCTAGAATGTATTTCAAATCTGTGCTGGAAATGTGTGAACATGAAAAGACATTTTATCATGTTTGGTGGATGTGTAAAAAAACCCAAAACATTTTGGATGAAAATATATGCTTAAATTAAAAAAGATTTTAAAGGTTAAAGTACAACTGGAACCAGAGACTTGGGGGGAGGGGGGCGCTAATGAAAAAAACAATTAGAAAAAAGATATGGGATTTTGTTTTATATATGAAAACTGCAGCAATATTACTATATGTCCCAAAGTGAAAAGAAGCTTGATGCTACCTATAGCAGAGGAGTGGTTGGTCAGAATGATGGAAGTTGCAGAAATGGCTACATTAACTGCTTTCATTAGAGAAAAAGCAATATCAACATTTACTGTCAATTGAAAATCCCTTACACTTTTTGAATGAAACAGCAAAAAAACTTACGATTTGTGGCTTTGATGATTAGGAAAAAAACTGTATAAGCAAGAGTTTTCGTAATCATAGAGTAAGAAATAATTTTGTGATTATATTTGCTGCAAAGGAAATCAAACACTTCTATTTTCTTTTTGGATCTTTCTAACTTTTGTTTCTTTTCCTCTCTTATGCTCTTTGTTGACATTAGTTTTTAAACTTTTTGTAAAACTTTAATTTAAAAAACTATACAAAAATAGAGCAAATGATCAAACATTAAATGATAGTGTTACATGTGAAAATTGAACAACAGTTCTAGATAACATTCCACAAATGCCACAGGTATGGGTTACATTACTCCCTTTCCCAGCTGCATTTTTATGTTCCTTAAAACTTGCAAGTGTATTCAACTATTTTCTGAATAGAGTTTTGCTTACTTCACCAGTAGATTAGATTTTGTACATTAAATGAAAAAATGCTTTGGCTAAAAAAAAAAACATGGTTTACTGAACTTCAAAAGGAGGCATGGATGGTGCCATGCTGAAATGCTAATACCATGAAAACATTACAATGTTGCAATTTAAAAGGAAACCTACATGTAAATCTTTTTTAAGCTGCTTTAGTCTTGACCTGTAAAGTTTCTACTATTTATGCTTCTATGTGTGGTGTTATACTAGGTAAAGGCTCCCCTGGCGCATATGTGCTAGTCGTTCCTGACTCTAGAGGGTGGTGCTCATCTCCGTTTCAAAGCCAAAGAGCCAGCGCTGTCCGAAGACGTGGTCATATGGCTGGCATGACTAAACGCCGAAGGCGCGCGGAACACTGTTACTTCCCACCAAAGGTGTTTCCTATTTTTCTACTTGCATTTTTACATGCTTAGGTTGGCAGAAGCTGGAACAAGTCACGGGAGCTCACTCCGTTACGCGGTGCTAGGGATTCGAACGCGGACCTTTCTGATCAACAAGCTCAGTGTCTTAGCCACTGAGCCACCTTGTCCCTAAAATTATACTGGGGGGGGGGGAAATTAAAAACTAAAATTATACTAGGAGGGGGGAATTAAAAACTAAAATTATACTAGGTGGGGGGAAATTAAAAACTAAAGTTATACTAGATGGGGGGAAATTAAAAACTAAAATTATACTAGGTGGGGGGAAATTAAAAACTAAAATTATACTAGGTGGGGGGGAGTTAAAAACTAAAATTATACTAGGAGGGGGAAATTAAAAACTAAAATTATACTAGGTGGGGGGAAATTAAAAACTAAAATTATACTAGGTGGGGGGAAATTAAAAACTAAAATTATACTAGGAGGGGGAAATTAAAAACTAAAATTATACTAGGTGGGGGGAAATTAAAAACTAAAATTATATTAAATGGGGGGAAATTAAAAACTAAAATTATACTAGGTGGGGGGAAATTAAAAACTAAAATTATACTAGGTGGGGGGAAATTAAAAACTAAAATTATACTAGGTGGGGGGAAATTAAAAACTAAAATTCTACTAGATGGGGGGAAATTAAAAACTAAAATTATATTAAATGGGGGGAAATTAAAAACTAAAATTATACTAGGTGGGGGGAAATTAAAAACTAAAATTATACTAGGTGGGGGGAAATTAAAAACTAAAATTATACTAGGTGGGGGAAAATTAAAAACTAAAATTCTACTAGATGGGGGGAAATTAAAAACTAAAATTATATTAAATGGGGGGAAATTAAAAACTAAAATTATACTAGGTGGGGGGAAATTAAAAACTAAAATTATACTAGGTGGGGGGAAATTAAAAACTAAAATTATACTAGGTGGGGGGGGAAATTATACTAGGAGGGGAAAATTAGTGGACATTAATGCTTTCTTACCATGACTGTGGACGTTTGCTCTTTCTTTTTTTAATAGCTATTCAAAGTAAAAGAGCAAATACCCTCAGCCTTTGTTAAAATGGATAAAGTAGTACTGGAAAGGGATGCCAATAAAAGATCACCGCAACTAGTTTAGTATCCCAGTGAGGCCAAACCGATTTTACCACAGCCAGAAAAGGGAAGGGCTGGTTTCCCTCAGTCCTCAGTTCCGCTGTAAAATCCATTTTAAAATACTTCTTTTTCCCCCCTCCCGTTTCGTGCGCTTGTCAACTTAAACCCCACGCAGGCGTCACCCTCCCCGTTTGCTCAACCAAGCCTCGCTTTGACCGGAGTCCGTTAAAGAAACGGATTCAAACGACACCCGTGTCAAAACGCTATAACTGAAACTTAACCTTACCTGGTGGCTTTTTTGAGGGAAGTTGAGGCGACTTAACACGCGTTAACACTCGAGTCAAGATTCCCAGGAGCGCCACAACCTTTCCAGAGGGATCATTTTTGAGCGCCTTGAAAAGGTTCCCCACCTTCCCCTCACGACTCTTTTCTGGTAACTAAAAGACACCTCAGGGCCCCAAAAAGAAAGTATCGGCCATTCGCCGAGGCTTGTTTTCCTCTGACGTCTCTCAGGCACGCATCGACTTCTCCGCCCTCTTGCAATAAAAGAAAAAAAGACACCGCCCCCCTCCCTCCCAGCAGCCAATCGGCTCCTCTTTTACACCGCCCTGCAACCCGTCAATTTGCGGCCTCCCAATTAGAAGAGCCGATGGACGCCAGCCCTGTCGAGTTGCATGCTGGGTACTGTAGTTCATTAACTGTACACACCGGCAAAAAAAAGGCGGCCTTGTTTTTTTTTCCTTCAGAGCGGCGGCGGCGGCCTTTTGGGAATTGTAGTCCGCGAGCCGCGTTGGGTTTTGGGTGCTGTAGGGGAGGTTCAAAAAGTCACGGAGGCGTAGCGGGCCGCGGTTTTTGGCCAGCGAGGGAGACCTTTTGAGCGGCGTGAGAGGCTTTTGGAGAGCAGACTGAGGAGGAGGGCAGAGCAACTTCGCTCTGTGAGGGGGGGAAAAAAATGGCGGCCGAGGACGCCCCGCTGCCGTTGTTACAACTGCCGCCGTCGCCCCCCAACGAAGAGAGGCTGAGGGAAAGCCGGGAGGAGGGAGAAGATAAGGAGGCCGCGGAAGAGCGGAGTGAGTATAAAAGGGAAAAGGGGCAGGAAGGGTTTTGCAGGCTGAGGGGGTTTCGCCATGAGGAGAAGGGAGGTGGAGACACTGGTGGTTGTTGTTGTTGTTGGCGCCGGCCTTTCTTCTCCTCACTCACGCCGCCTGAGGGGACCCTTGTCAGACGGTTAGAAGGCGCCTTCCTAGGTTAGGCACGTCGGTCAGAGGTTTCCAAGCGGTGTCTTTCTTTTCTTGGACGGCCTTAATTTGGAAGATAGCGGCTGTTTGCAGGGATGCAACCGTTAGCCGCCTTTAAGGTGGTTTTTTGGGGGGAGAGATTCTGCGGGCCCTCAACCAATTGTTCCTCCCAGAGGACTAATTGTTGCCAAAAAACAAACAAACCCAAACCGTTTCTTTCATTAGCATTTAATGGCGCATGAAACGTGCCCTTTAATGCTCATTCAATGTGTATAGCAGTGTTTCTCAACCTTGGCCACTTGAAGATGTCTGGACTTCAACTCCCAGAATTCCCCAGCCAGCATTCGCTGGCTGGGGAATTCTGGGAGTTGAAGTCCGGACATCTTCAAGTGGCCAAGGTTGAGAAACACGGGTGTATAGGATGTCCTTTTCAGGTGAGGAGAGAAGAAAGAGGTGGCTTCCCCCGGTTTTTTTTCCTGGCAGAGGGATTATTTCTCTTTAGGTTGTGTTGGAAGAAACGTCCTTCAATGTCCATGTGGGAAGTTATCACCCGGCCACTCTCCCAGAAGAAGAAAAAAATGAAATATCCTAGGAAATATTGAAAAAGGCAGAATATTTCTCTGGATGTGAAAAAAGGAAGAAAGGTGTTTTAAGAGACGGAATAGCTGCCTGTAGCTTCCTGCCCATCCCCCACTTTGTCAATGGGCCCCCCAGATTGAAATCTCCTTATTCAATGTCAGCTGTTTTTCAGCCACTTGCCAATTGATTCTGGAGGGATATGCAGCACATGGAAGCTAAATCTGGATCCATGGTGGTGCAGTGGTTAAATGCAGCACTGCAGGCTACTGCTAGATCAGCAGTTCAGCGGTTCAAATCTCACCGGCTCAGGGTTGACTCAGCCTTCCATCCTTCCGAGGTGGGTAAAATGAGGACCCAGATTGTTGGGGGCAATATGCTGACTCTCTGTAAACCGCTTAGAGAGGCCTGAAAGGCCTATGAAGCGGTATATAAGTCTATTGCTATTGCTATTAATTAAGTCTTATCTATTCCTCCTCCTTTCACCATATTTCTGAAGTTGAACCTTTGTCTGAATTGTTTGTTGAAATGTCTGCAAGCAAAACAAGCTTTTAAGAGCATCAAGGACTCCACATTTCATATACTGTAGTCAAAAAAGGGGGGAAATCACAAAATCACTATTTTCAAGCTAAATTCCAACTTGCTAAGGGTAATCAAAGCCCAAGGAATTGGAAGAATTCCTTATCCAAGCAAAAACTTTTCTAAAGAATTGCTTTTCTTTTCTTCTGGATATATAT
This sequence comes from Thamnophis elegans, assembly GCF_009769535.1. Taxonomy (NCBI): domain Eukaryota; kingdom Metazoa; phylum Chordata; class Lepidosauria; order Squamata; family Natricidae; genus Thamnophis; species Thamnophis elegans. The sequence goes on from NC_045551.1 coordinate 4,489,119, forward strand.
AGTAATATGTTTGCTAAATTCTCATATCCTTTAGATTTTATTTCTTTCATGTAGGTAAGCGGTATCTTTGTTAGCAAGTTATCATATTTCACATTTCTGCATCTGCCTATAGTTCATAAAAATATCTGCTAAATTTATGTTATCCTGCTGTATGCCTAGAGAAGTACCATGTTTTCCCAAAAATAAGACCCACCCCGAAAAGCCCTAGCCTAATATAAGCCCTACCCCAAAAATAAGCCCTAGTGAAGAGGTGGGCATGGCTAGCACAGGAGGCAGCCCTTTCCCAGTCACCTCATGGCGGCTCGGCCCCTTAAACGCAGCCCTGCGGATCATCTGAGCCAGCGAGGGCTGTGAGCTGCCACTTGTTCTGCCTCTCAGGGCACTTGGAGGTGTTTCTGACACATTCTTGCCAGCCCCAGTCCTGCCCCCAGTGAGGCAACTTAGCAGCCAAAAGCCCCTCTATTCCACAGCTCACCTTGTGGCTCTGGAGCAGGCGGTGACCACAGTTTGCCCTCCGCCAGGCCTGGAGCTCTGATCTTGCTCAGGCTGCTGCTACAACGAGGCAGAGGGCCGTGTGGCACATTGAAATCAGCTCCCCCAGCTGCTGTACCTGCTGGCCTCGCAGGGGCTCTTCACTCTGCTTGCTGTGCTGCTGTAGGCAGCTCTCCTACGCTGCTCCTGTCTGGCATTGGGCAACGCAGCCTCTGGAGCACCTCCCTGCCACCGGCCTGCCAGGGTCCCTTTGCCAGTGGTCATGTTACCCCGCGTAAGCTTAATGGCAGCCCTGCAGTGGGAGGGAAGGGAGATTCCCTCTTCCTCCTTTGTACCCCCCAAATCCCATCTTTCCTGGGTACTGATCCCCTGGCCTGCACTCATCTCATTCAAGCAACACCTGCAAACTCAATGTTACCCGCAGAGGCCTCCCCAAAATGTTATGCAATGCTCTGCCGCAGCTTTGGAGCAAACCTCCACCTTCCCTGCACAGGATTCCAAGGCTGGAGGTGGGGGGGGGGGATTTCTTACCAATTGTCCTTTCAAATAGGAACCAATTTAGGCATTTGATGGCCCACAGGCATATCCAGCCCTTTGACCATCCCTATCTGTCCTGCAGCAGTCCCAATTTTTCATGTTGCTCCTTGGAAAATTAATTGCTTAATCCTGTTCCCTTTGGTCTTCAATATTGCACAAGTGTTATTTTTAGTAAATCTGGCACTAGACATGCTACTTTCCTTTTCAAATTGTTAGATGTAAGCTCAATTATTGTTTGGAAAAATGCAACTAAATTCTGTAGGTCTTATTCATGTGGTGACATATTGAAATCCTGTTGATTGTAATGGGCCTAATTAATCTTTTATCTCACACTTTTTGTGTTGCAAATATACTAATTAGAACACTGTAGTAGATTCACACAGAAAATGTTGTAGTTAATTAATGTGTATTGTTTTGCCTTACAATCTTGTTTCTTTCTTAATTTTTGTAGATGGGATGGATGTCCCCAAGGAACCTGATAGCCCCGGGCAAGATAGAGGAATCATTAATGAAGATATAAATGCCAAAATGAAAAAATCAGAGCAAAATTCCATTGAAGATCTTAACAGTAATCTACTAGATGCATCAACTAAAACTCCACAAGGTTTGCTAGGATAATATGGAAACCTTTGCTTTATTTGGAGTGATTTACAGGATATGAAATATTCTTTCCATCTGTCTTTAAAATTAGTAAAGACATATAGTTAAAGAGTATAAATGAAGTACATCCTCTAATACGTTATTTTGAAAGATATTACACTGTCACGGAATGATGTGAATTCTTGGTACAATATGTTCATATTTATTTCTCCCAATATTTATAAATCAAATCTCACTTATCGCTGCTTATCACTTTTGAAGTAGTGTAATAGCATTGTCACAAAACCTTATAATGTTAGCCAGGCATGTATTACCTCTACTTATTGGTTCCTAAACCCAGTTTTTTTTATAAAGTTTTTTTATTTTTTCATTTTCATAGCATATAACCACATGTATACTATTACATAGCCAACATCATATTGCATTATTAAATGTTTACATCAATTCATCTTACCATCAACCCCCCAAAACAATAATTGGCTCTTCTGCTCTCCATATACCATATTTGTACCTTATCCATCACTTTTTTCTCCCTCTCCTCCTTGTCCTCCTATCCCTCTCTTCTTCCCTTACCTCCCTCCTCTACTTCCCACTCTTCATCTCATTTGCTTGGTGTATTTCAGTTTCTGAGCAAGCTCCATTTTATGTTGATGGTATTTATAATTCCTTTTCAATATGCATGTTTAATTTTAACATGTATTCTCCGCCTTAAAAAAATAGAACAAAAAAGTATACATATATCGTCATTATACTTTAAAAACCCCGCCCTGCCTAATTTTGGGCAAGATGTAGACCTGGTTACAATTCCCAGCTATTCTCATCATTATCTTTATATAATTATACATCCTTACATGTCCCCAAGTTGTGATTCGGTCTTTAAATCTCATAGTTGCCATTGTAGGTATATTTCATGTTCCCTCTTCATTTTTCCATATACAATTGCTTTAATCTATTATATAGAATAACAAGTGGTAAACATCTCATTTTATTCATAGGTCCATGTTTCATATATCTTAACCCATGCTTATTTGTCCTCCCATTGTCATATTCAATCAATTCACAACTCAGTTTAATTATCATGTATAAAAGTGGATCACAAACCTCTGCTTTACAACCTCCCCATATCAATTTCATATTTGCCCATATTCCATATATTTTAATCTTTATTTAGCTATCTTTCCATTATCATATTCAACCAGTTAGCAACTGCATTTTATTGTCATATTTAGAAATAAAGCCCTTAGCTTACATTTTCCCATGTAACAGTTTCTAGTTGTCTGATCTTTTTCCTAGTCTTTTGTCCCACTTCTCTGTTCCTGTCTTTTCCCTTTTCTTTGCCTAAACCCAGTTTAAGTTTATTAAAATACATATGCAGTCCCCTAGAGCCACTGCCAAAGTTCAACAGAATAGAATTCTTCTATGAATTATAAAATTACTCCAAATTTCTAGAAAGGAACCTATGCCACCAGCCAGTCAATGAAACTTAATATGTAATCCCAATACAGTTAGTAATGAGGAAGCCCATTGAATACACTGGGATTTTTCCCTAATTAAGTATATGCCATAAAATAAATATTCAATACCAGGCATTCCTAATTATGCTCCGAGATATATAAAACCAAAATACACTATTTATTTTTTATCACTGACAACTAAGCCAAAAATATAGGAAATAGTTAACTTTTTTATAGCTAGAAATCAGAGTTTAAGATGTACTCTAATTCCATAGAAGAAATTCTTTGCTTTCAGTGCAACCTATGGACACGTATGAATTTACAAAAAGCATAAACATTTTTTGATCCTACAAGTAGTCCTCATTTAACAACCACTCATTGAGTGACCATTGAAACTTGCAAACCAAATACACTCTTTTGGTCAGATAATCCTGAAATGTAGCTGATGAGATCCACAGATATTCCAGTTAGAAGCCTATGTACTATGTAAATATGTTGTCAATGTATGAGCTGTTGTGGAAATTTATTGTGAATTTTTTAATAATTTTTTCTTAGTCTTATGGATTTGTTTGGGGAAAGGGTACAAGAGAACAATTACATAGCTATGATATAATAGGCAAGATGATTAGATGGGCCATTATGAAAACAGGATCGCTTGAGAAACAGTGTACAAAGACTCCAAACTTTTAAAAAAACTTTTGAAAGATTGGAGTTGATTATGTATAGTGCATATATTCATGCCCAGACTTTGCTGAAAAGTATATTTGAATTGTTTATTTTAGAGAAACATATTTCAATTCACCGGACACTTGATGATTTAGAAAAACTGGCTGATTTACAGGAAGGCTGCCTAATTTCCTCTGATTCCAAGAGTGAAGACCAACAACTGGCAGGTATTTAAAATATTTCCAGAAGAAACAATAAATGATGGAAATACAATGCTTGTGGCATTCAGTTGTTGGATAAGTACTTTGCTTGGTCGCTGTGGAAAACTGAGATAATCTGATGAAACTATCTTCTTAAAATAGGAACCAAGTAAGGAATCGTGCATCAGTGATGGTTATGAGTCTAGGCAATATGTGTAAAGAATTATCAAAAGTAGTAGTGAATAAAAGATTTTTAAGAAAAAAAAAATCCAGAAGTATTGTTTTACTTATTTAGGGCTGTACTTGCAGTTCTATCCTTGTTGTTAGGTCCAAGTAAGAAGATGCAATAGAATTAATTTCACAGAGGCTTGGGAGCAAAATCATCCCTAATGGATGGAAAGCATGGAAAGGAATAAAGAAAATGATGTGCTACTTTTTTCTAGTAACTTTATCGTAACGGTATGAAAAAAACCAAAAGATTTCTGTCTTGGATTGCAGATATATTTCAACACTAGTTCAAATAAACCTTAAACCATGGCTTTTAAAGCAAATAAGTTTCTTAGGTTTTGAGTTGAGATGCAAATACTTCTTCTGTATATTGACAAAAAAACTTCAATACTGAAAGATTGGGTTATTGCATATTTTCTTCTTATTTTTGGTTTAATTTAAAATTTCAGCTGACAAGAGGTCCTGCCCACTATGTCCTGAAGAGAGATTCAAAGCTTGCAATAGTCACAAGCTCCGTCGCCACCTTCAGAACCTTCATTGGAAAGTATCTGTTGAATTTGAAGGTAAACGTAGCTAAAACACCATTATTAATGCTAATGCAGTTAGATGACAACTGTTAGTTTCTCTCTGTAATTAATGTAATTAAACATCATGATTACAAGGGCATTCTTTAATTCTTAATTTATAATAGTCAGAGTTCAAGAGAAGAAAAGAGTTGGCTTTTGGCCCAAGGTTTTAGGGCAATAAGGTTGGAGACCAGGAGATACTATAGATGAATGGTTGTGAAAGATGGATTTTGAGAATAGTTGATGTTGCCTGATTTTTCTTGATTTTTTAATTGCATTGTTTTGTGTGTGTGTGTGTGTTTATTGTTGTTAGCTTCTCAGGGCTGTGTGCCAAAAGGTAGAAGACCATACAACTCTTTTAAATAAATAAATATAATCTGCAAAAAGCCCCAAGAAAAAAGTATTATTTCTATATATGAAAAGTGTACTTCAATAATGGAAGAGATCAAATTCAACAAAACTTAAGGACAAGTTATTTTTTCTAGGATCTATATTGTAATACTTGACAGGAAAGATATATTTAATCATTAATTCAGGTAAAGAATGGAATATTTAGCAATGTGACATATTCCCCCTTGGCAAGAAGCTTTTATTTCCTTGATTTACAAAAGAGGGGAGCTATGTATCTCACCTAGACTTGTATAGACTTCTCTGTTGAATGAGCTGCAAGCTTTTTATGCAATACTTGCAGGTAGATTAAATAGCCTTTTAAGGGAATGATTATATCCTGAATGACTGTGAAAAAGAGCTGTGGTTGAAAGATTTCTATGGGATACGGAAGTTATTATTTAATAAATTGATATGTCCACTGGCTCGAAGTGACTCTCAGAGGTTTACAAATTGTTAAATACATTTGAAACAATGCATAACAAAAAAATAACAAAGATGACAGAGATAACAAACCCAGAAGGGAACAAAGAAAAATAGGTTTTAGCCACACTGGGTGAAGAGCTAGGCTTCAGGGCCAAAATATCCAATTTTTGCTCTTAGATAAGGGTGACGCTTCTCCATTCAAAGGTCTTCCTGGACTTACAACTCCTGTTTGATGACCAGGTGGCAGCTGTGGCTAGCAAGGCCATTGCATAGCTTTATCTGGTATTTTGTTTTTTTCTCACTTTCTGTTTTTCTTCTTGATTTTTTTCCAAAAGCCTACTAAAATGAATTCAACCTCCATCTATGACCCAAAAAGGGGAATATGAAATGTACAACTTAGTATCCGAGCAACATAAATGATAAAGACTGTTCAGTTGTGTATCTTATGCTGGTTTCACATGTCCATATACCTTTTATTTTTCTTCAAATCCAGAATGAGGTTCCTTAGACAACGTGTGAAGTAAAATGTTACTGAATACTATAGCAATATATAAATCAAACCCTAATTCAATCAGAATTGTAGTTTGTCCTTATACATAAATATCTTTAATGTTTTGATTTTTTAAAATTAATACCGCTGGCTTTAATTACTAATTTATTTTAATTTTTAATCTATTAATCTGAGTTTTCTACATTTGTTTTACTAGAATGGGATAAAAAGAAAGCCCTATTTGAGCTGTCTTTTTTTCCCCTCCTACCCCATCAACTCTGTTGTCTAAAAAAAAGTATGAGCTCTTCCCCACATCCTAAAAGAACTTTGCATCATTTCCAACTACTTATGGCTGGAAAGGTTTTTTTTTTCTTTAGAACACTTGATTGAACAAAAGAGATATTGATGAAGTCTTTAATTGCACTGATGTTATTTATGAGAAAAACTTTGTGTTAAAATAGGCCTCTCCCACTCATCAGCTTTATACAATTAGGCACTTGCTTTAAAAATATGGATGCACAATCCTTGGAGATTATTTGAAGCTATCACCCTCCTCTGCCCCCATCTCATATTATGAAATTTACATCACTGGTGGTGGTTACATTTTATTTCAGGCAGTTAAAATTAAACAATTTGACAAGATAGAACTTCAGAACATGAATGAATTCACTGTTGAAAACTGAGTAATCATTTAGAGGTGTCCAATGTCTTTTTTAATTTCAGGCTACAGAATGTGCATCTGTGACTTGCCATGCCGGCCTGTGAAACCAAATGTTGTAGGAGACCAGGTAACCGCTACTCAGCTATGTGGATTGTTGCTGTGATCAGTTCCATTTTAGTTATTTATGAATTACCTTCATCTCAATTTTGAACTTGAGTTCTCTAGTAAACGGAGGGGGGGGGGAATAAGCTTTCCTTTTAGACATTGTATTTCTCACCTACTGTATATATATTCCGTTCACTATAAAGAATGTCCACTTTACAATATAAACCTCATTTTTGTATCCCTTCATGCACAATAGCAACATGTAAGAAAAGAGGAAGTCCATTATTAAGTTTCTCATATCTTTTTTGTCTTTAAGTACTATAGCAAATAATTAGATTGCACCAAGAAACAAGTTGAGAATGAATGCAATCCTTTCAATAGATAACTTATCCTTGCTTTACTCATTAGTTTATTGGATACTGAAATGTCTATTTAAACTACTTTGAAAAGCATATATATATATATATATATATAAATATTATATTTATTGCAGTATTCTAGCAGTATCACTTTTGATTTAAAAACATGTTTTTTGAGTTTAATATATTAAAATCTCAGTGTTAATAACCTTAATTTTAATTAAATTTTCTTGGTGAATTAAGATTAAAATATAATTTATCTATGGTTCTTTTTTAAATATAAGACACAGGCATAGTATAACTTTAATAAAAGCATTTATTGAACTTTAAATTTGTATGGTGTGAATTATAGATATCCATAAAAATGGGGTCGCATTATCACTGTATTATCTGTTCAGCAACAATCAGCCGAAGAAGTGACATGGTAGGACATATTAAACGACATGTAAATAAAGGAGAAACTGAATCAAGGTTTACTTCAAGTAAGTAGTTAACATATCTCTGTTGTTTCTTCATAAAGCTCTCATTATTTTGAACATTCAGTGTCATAGACTGAATAAATTATAAATTTAGAATAGTGAAACTTTATGATTTTATATTTCTGTCTAGGAACTCAGAACATCTTAAAAGGACAAGGTTTCTGTAATTTCTAGGTACAATTTTTATGTATCTTTATTTGACCTTATTTGTTTAAAGAGGGTAAGCTGAGTTATTAACAATGTTACATAGTAAAGTATTATTTTATTGTATCTTTGGATTTAGTTGTCAGGGGAAATAACTTATTCAAGGATCGTATTTTGTAGTTTCCTTCCTTCCTCTGGAAAAGCATATGTCCTTAAATAGTCATTGTTCTTTTTTAATTGTACAATTTTAAAATGTTGATTATGAAATACATTTAAGACATAAGTAGTGAACTTGTGGCTCCCAAAAGTTTCTGAACTACAATGCCACCATTGTTGAAGCTGCTGAGAATTGATATTGGGAAACAAACAAAATAGTGATGTGTATCTGTTGGTTTTCAATGTGTTCTTAACTACAACGCCTATCAGTTCTAGCTGACGTAGTCAATGTAAAACAGTTGTAGGAGATGCCATTAGAAATAATCCCTGACCTAGAAGTTTCCTCTCTTCTGCTCTAGGTTTTCTATAAAAACTGTCATATATGTTACCACATGATTAGATCCTTTGTTTTCTAATAAGGATCTCTTAAGGATTGCGACTGAATCCAAGCACAGCTTAAAGTCTCTTTAATATGACGGCATAGCGGTGACATTTCACCATAACATAGTTTTAAGTATTATCAGAATCGTGTTTTACTTCTTCCAATGTCTCTTTTTAATGCTCCGCATAGTTCAGTTTGAATCTAATTATGGTAGTTTTAAACTTTATACACTATGCAGGTATCATCAATAGGCCCTTTCATTCACTCATGTCTTTATTAATTTATTAAAAGGAGTCTGGAACAATAACCAGATAGTTGTTCCTAGAACCATCTCTCCATTCATGTGTACATTTTGGAACCCACTTTCTAGCTTTTATACGGCCCCAATGTGAAAACTCTGTTTAGTATCATTTAGCAAGTTAGGAGAATAGGATAGATTCTGATCTGTGATTTGTGGAACTTTGAATGATCATCTGAAATGGGCTGTAACACTCTTTCATCTGAAAATAATCCTTAGCCCTTGCTCCTAAATATGAAGTACTGAAGGAAGCGGACACAGATGTGCAAGTCCTTCCTAACTATTCAACCCCTCAGAAAACTGATTCCTATTTTAACCCCAAAATGAAACTTGGCAGGTAAGAAATGATAAAATTGTTTGAGGAAGAGTTATAAAGAAATATTGTGAATTTTCTTATTAACAGAAGTCAGTAATTGTATACATTTTTGCTGTATTGTGGGTTCTAAAGGGTTAAAGAGAACCTAATAGATTATTAGAAACCCAGTCAGTCAACCAAGAATTCAAGTGAGGTTTGAACTAAAATAATAGCATCTCATCATTAAACCAGGACTACAGTTAGTCCTTGACTTACAATCATAATTGGGACCAGAATTTCCACTGCTAAGCAAGGCAGTTGTTGACTGAGGTGCACCCAATTTTACACCCTTTTTCGCCCTGGTTATTAAATAAATCATATTATAGAATTGGGCTTCTCCCATTGACTTTGCTTCTCAGAAGCCAGCTGGGAAAATTGTGCAAATGGCGATACCAGGATACTGCAACCATCATAAATAGATACTGGTTGCCAAGCACCTGAATTTTGATCATATTAATTGCTCTGTGTCTTAGCATTGTACGTGGACTATTCAATACAATACAATAGCAGAGTTGGAAGGGATCTTGGAGGTCTTCTAGTCCAACTCCCTGCCTAGGCAGGAAACTCTATACCGTTCCAGACAAATGGCTATCCAACATCTTCTTAAAGACTTCCAATGTTGGGGCATTCACAACTTCTGGAGGCAACTTCTGTTCCACTGATTCATTGTTCTAACTGTCAGGAAATTTCCCTTCAGTTCTAAGTTGCTTCTCTCCTTGATTAGTTTCCACCCATTGCTTCTTGTTCTACCCTCAGGTGCCTTGGAAAATAGTTTGACTCCCTCTTCTTTGTGGCAACGCCTGAGATATTGGAAGACTGCTATCATGTCTCCCCTAATCCTTCTTTCTATTAAACTAGACATACCCAGTTCCTGCAGCCGTTCTTCATATGTTTTAGTCTCCAGTCCCCTAATCATCCTGGTTGCTCTTCTCTGCACTCTTTCTAGAGTCTCCACATCTTTTCTACAACATGGCGACCAAAACTGAATGCCGTATTCCAAGTGTGGCCTTACCAAGGCATTATAAAGTGGTATTAACACTTCGCGTGATCTTGATTCCATCCCCCTGTTTATGCAGCCTAGAACTTTGTTGGCTTTTTTGGCAGCTGCTGCACACGGCTGGCTCCTATTTAAGTGGTAGTCCACTAGGATTCCAAGATCCCTTTCACAGTTAATACTGTTGAGCAAGGTACCACCTATCCTGTACCTGTGCAGTGCTAATACAATTGAATCCCTACCAAAAACCTCAGTACATTAGATTGGCAAAAACAATGAGAACAATTACAACTGCATTATGTTATATATGTTCCATAGTTTGTTTTTTTTCCAGACATTGTCCTTTAAACAAGATATAAGAATAATAAATGCATGGTTTACATGTATTTTCAGTATACTTTCTTCTTTTTCTTTTAGACAACTTATAGTCTGTGCTTTAACTGTTCTAACTGAGGAACGGAAACCTTTGGAATGTCTGGATGCATTTGGAGCCACTGGTAGATTGCTGTTATGCATTTTGATTTATAATTTGTAACGAGAATTAGTATATCTAAGTGCAATCTGAGGGAATAAGTCTTATTAATAGAATTTATTTCTGAATAAAGACGCTTAGGAATGCACCTTTTTAAAAAGCTTGTCCTGCCATTAAATTTTATGAATGCATATATATATTTGTAACAGAATTGGAGAAAATGTGCATTGATTTCATGGTTTTTATTAAATGTGCTAGTTAGTGACTGCCTTATGTAGCAGCGATTAATGAGAATGATGAGAAGCAACTTTTTTATCAATCCATGCACTTATGACCTTCTCAGGTCATAAGCATAGATATAGTTTCACTTATTGACCATTTGGCTTAATAATCAAGTTTTAATCCTAATTATGGTAATTAAAGAAGGACTTCCTGTATATATGCATTTCCTAAATAATTCAAACCTAATATTGTATTCTGCCTAGTGAGATCACAAGTCTGTAGCATGCCCTTTGCTGAATTCATTACGTATGTATCATCTGCCTTCCAGGTATAATGGGATTACAGTGGGCAAAGCATCTCGGAAATTCAGTAAAAGTCACAATTAATGATTATAATGAAAATTCAGTGACCATGATACAAGAAAATTGCCATTTAAATAAGATGAAAGTTGTGATGAATTTTGAGGAGGATGACTGTGATGAAGCAATGGAAGAAGGGGAAGAAAGCCTGCCTACCATTGAGGTGACAAAAATGGATGCCAATGTCATCATGCATTTGAGAGCATTTGATTTCATGTAAGTGTCTTGTCTTACTTCAATCCCACTTTCCCCAGTTGTGCTTTCCAATATTTAGATGGAGACTAATACAGATGTAGAACACAAAAAAGGAGATTGATATGCAGGTTCAAGGTTTACCTCTTTAAGTCAACTAAAATACATAGTTCACAGGATATTCTATTACGGTTTAGTATTCTGTGAACTGGGCCACAAACTGATTGATTGGAGAAGGGACATCAGTGCTTTTGCTGAAGGAATTATAATTATGTTCTGGAATCTTTGATTTGGCAAATTAAGATTGCCTAAAAATATCTCTTAAGAATCATTGTTGCACTTTGGTTTCATGCTGCTTTCTTCTGCCTACAATATCTGTTAAATCCCAAGTTTTAGAAAACTGTTTGCATTCTTCATCTGGGTTCAGATATTTAATTGGGCTCATTGCATACTTTTCTATCTATATAGCTTTGACAATCAGCTTATATTTTGTTTTACTTTAGATATGAAGAGGCAGTAGATTTTTTAAAAAAACATGACAATATAATTCATGAAATTGCAACCTTAGGCAGACAGGACTTTTTTGAAAGGAATTCCTGTTGAAGTGTATGGCATTTTAGTAAGCAAGATACAGGTGGTACATACATTTTCTTATTTGTATAATTTTTACTGTGCTATGTTCTGTCTCCTACATTATCATACAGCCACCTGGACCCATTTGGATCATCAGTAAACTACTTAGATGCAGCTTTCAGAAATATAAGAAATCTTGGAATTGTTTCAGTGACATCAACAGATACAAGTTCTCTCTATTCAAAGGCGCAGCACGTGGCCCAACGTCATTATGGTTGCAACATTATCAGGACAGAATACTATAAGGAGCTGGCTGCTAGGATGGTACTTGCTGCTGTGGCAAGGTGCAGTTGCATTTCTTAATAGTTCTTTCAAATTCTAATATTAGATGGCTGCAGTTTTTACCTTGTTTATTCTTATACAAGGGACTACGCAAAATTGATTTTTACATCGTGTTTCTCAGTAACCTTCAGCGATTAGATCAAGAATTATGAATGTGTAAACAGAAAACTTCTTCAGAGCCTGTATACAAAAGGTTTGATCCACAAAGCTGAATGTTGTATTTTTGAGCCTCTTGCATCCTTTTTAGTCTCTGAATGTGAACAAAAATAGGCAGAAACTAAATGTCTAGTAAATTATTGGTTTGCAGGTCTAAGGAACAACTGCACAAGTTTGGGCCCTTACTGAAATAGATTTCTTTCAAGAAAACACATCCAGATAATTACTAAAAAGCCATTTCAATAGAGGGAGAACAAAAAAATTATGCTACATAAGAATAATCACCAGATAGAATATTCTAGGATTAAGGCAATTATGAAGGTGGTTTCTTAATCAAATTGATTTAGGAAGCGTCAACAGCAACCCCATTATGTATAGATCTTTGAAATGCCCAAAAATTATTCTGGAACAGCATCGAACTGTTGACATAAAAACACTGTCATAACAGGCAAGGAACTCTCTTCTCCTGTTGGGCGCCTGCCCTCTAGAACCACATCTCTCTTTTCATTATGTGGATACAAATCAGTTGCACAATGCGAATAGACACATTTTAAAACACTAATTTGAATTACACTTTTATTTTGAGTTCATCTTTATCAAGCCTGATTTCATGCAAAAAAACAATTTGATGGAATTAGGAATTTTTTTGAAAAAAAATTAGACAGTTATGATGAGGTCTCCCTGAGATTCAGTCAATCATCGTTCTGGTGGGAACCCTGCCTCTCTGCCCAGCTCTTTGCCAAATGTGATTGAAGTTAGGAGTAAGACATTTGGGAATAGCAATAGCAATAGCAGCTAGACTTATATACCGCTTCATAGGGCTTTCAGCCCTCTCTAAGCGGTTTACAGAGTCAGCATATCGCTCCCACAGTCTGGGTCCTCATTTCACCTACCTCGGAAGGATGGAAGGCTGAGTTAACCTTGAGCCGGTGAGATTAGAACTGCTGAACTGCAGATAACAGTCAGCTGTAGTGGCCTTCAGTACTGCACCCTAACCACTGCACCACCTCGGCTCCCTATAGCAGTAGCAATAGCAATAGACTTATATACCGCTTCATAGGGCTTTCAGCCCTCTCTAAGCGGTTTACAGAGAGTCAGCATATTGCCCCCAACAATCTGGGTCCTCATTTTACCCACCTCGGAAGGATGGAAGGCTGAGTCAACCCTGAGCCGGTGAGATTTGAACTGCTGATCTAGCAGTAGCCTGCAGTGCTGCATTTAACCACTGCGCCACCTCGGCTCCTAAGGGAAGAGTTTAGCCTTTGCTGGATTCTATTCTTAATAGTCTCTCTTTCTACAGAGCTGCTGCTAGATGCAACAAAGGCATTGAAGTTTTGTTTGCTGTGGCTCTTGAACATTTTGTACTAGTACAAGTGAGAGTGTTGAGAGGTCCCTCTTCTGCAGATGACACTGTCAAGAAAATTCGGTACCTAATTCACTGTCAATGGTGTGAAGAGAGGATATTCAAAAGAGAGGGCAATATGATAGAAGGTAAATCCTATTTTGTAATTTCAGTTAGTGCTCTGTTGCTTGTTTGTTCAATAGTAATCTGTTCTGACCCCCCCCCCCCTTCTCCGTCCAGGAACGAAAGCCAAAACAGACGTACAAAAGAATGTTTTAATCAGTCCAGACTCGTTGGCTGCAAGCCCAAAATAAACAGAGATAAGCTCTCTGGCAGCAATTAAACAAGCTTCTCAGAGCAAACCACTTATCCAAGTTGGTTTCTCTGAATCATGAACGTGAACGAGAACGTTGACTCCTGCAACCAGGGCGCGGCACAAACAGCCCCTTTTATAATCAGGAGAGGATCTTAATCAGCATCAGCTGCTCGTAATCACCTCCCGTAGCTGTTCTTTACGCCAAGTAGCCCTTTGCCTGCGTGCATCCTGAAACAACTCCCAAATGTTTTCCCGAACACTCCCTCTGATCCAATGCTCTGCCGCCACCTGGTGGCCAACCAGTCCCTCCTCGCCCTGCTCGGAGTCGACACCCTGTCCAGGGTCCCCCACCTCCTCCAAGGCTGACTCATAAGCCACCTCGCTTTCGGAGTCCGGCGGCAGCTCCAACGGCTCCTGCTGGGCCACAATTGTAATCTATTCTCAAATTAACTTCTGTGCAGCAGACTATTTCGGTACAGTGCTGAATTAGAATCGAGATGATAGTCCTGCATACATTTTATTTATACCTTTCCTCTTTTTGCAACGGAAAGCTCCCAACAATGAGAAATAGCAACAGCATAAAGACGAATAAAATTAATGAGCTAATAATTTAAAACAATATCGGAATCATTTTCATGAGAAATTAGAACTACTATTGCTCTTTAATTCCAGTGTAAAAATAGGACAAGCTGAATATATTAATAGATTGTAGAAATACACCGAAGGGAGGAGTAGAGGGATAGAAGAAAGAGGGGTAGCGAGGGTGGGAGAGAGGATTGGAGGGAGGGTGAGAAGGAAGGGAGGGAGTGTATCGGGAGAGAGGAGTGGTAGAGGGGGAGGGGAAGTAGGGTAGAGGGGAATGTTGGAGGGAAGATGGAAAGTTGGAGGGGGGCGAAAGAAAGGGTGTATGGAGGGTCGAAGTGGTACATTGGGTTTGTATTTTGGGGGGTACTGCTGATAAGAGGAATGGCTGTGTTTATTGTTTAATGTTATATGGCCCCGGTTATGCACAGTATATATGTGACTGTACGAAAATGAAAATGGAAAATAAAAACACATTTATACAGAAATTAGAACTACTTATTGTACAGGAAGGCTGCAATCATGTACACAATTACTGGGACTTAACTTCAGATGATATTTGTAAAACATGCTAAGTGGACATATAGAGTTGAATAATGATTTCCCAGGACTTGAATTTGTCTGTTCCATGGAGTGCTTCTTAGGGAAAAGCATCTGCCTTAAATTTACTGAAATAAACTAGTCTCTTGTAGTGCCATGAGGCAGGTTAAATCAAGTTACAATGATTGGATCAAAATCAAAACCTAAGCTTTTGACTTATTGAGATTGACTTCAATCTCATTGTTCAAGTGTTAAGCCTATTTATTATTACACTGGAATTTCAGCTCTCCATCAAGTTTAGGAAGTATAATCAGAGGAACTAAGCTGTAATATATAAGTTCATGTTTTATGCATGCCTACAGGGATTAATTCACCCATTTCTGAAATTATAGCGTTTAGTTAAACAGCCAGAACAAATTACTTTGTAATTATAATGGCTTTTAATTTATTGGCATTTCAATTTCCATAACATTCATAAATTATAAATCACTCAGATATTGGTCTAGAAAAACATGTTTTACTGATTCTTTTTCATAGATAATCCTTACTGGCAGCTTCCATGTGACTGCCATAACCAAATGACTGGGAAGACAGCAGTTGAACTGGGACCTTTGTGGTAAGTATTCTTTTTGAGTCTCTTCTCACTTCAGAATAAGAATGAAAAATTAGATTGAGAAGGATGTGTAATACATTAATAAAATACTCTTTCCCATACCTAGCATCTAAAGTACAATCCCTTTTTTACTTACTTGGAAGTACCGTATCTTTTGGAGTATAAATTGCACACACACACCTAAAATAGGGTGAAAATTTGGGTATGTCTTATACACCGAATGTACTATCTAATTAACTATCTAAATATGTTGTTTGCAAGAGAAATCCAAATCCAAAATCTTTAAATCCCTTTAAAATCTAGAAAATAAACGCCCCATGACATTTTTTTTCTAAAATAAATACTCTCTCATTTTAAAATAAATTTCTCCATTACATTCTATAGTTTTGTTGTATTGTAGGTCAGGATCCCTCTTCAATACAGGATTTCTTAGAAGAATGCTGTTTGAAGCAGTTCAGTATGGCCTAGAAGACATCCAGGCACTTCTAAAAACACTGATTTGTGAGGCAGAATGCACAACACTGAAACAGTTTACAATTCATGCTCCTAGCAGTCAGAGTAAACAAGGTGAGAAGGCATGATGATGGTAAAAAAATGTTTAGTAATTTTTAAAAAGTCCAATTTAATACATAAAGCCAACAAGGGGCTGTAAATCAAGCTTTGTGTTCTGGTTGTTGTTGACTTATGTGAAGAAGGAGAATAAATTTGTGATGTTAATTTTTGCAAAAAGGCAAAACATCCATAAAGTAGTATGTTACGGAGTAGGAATAGAAATAAAAATAATTTTTTATTTGGACAAGTGTGTTCAGACATATAAGGCATTTGTCTCTGGTGCAGAAGCTTTCAGTGTATATGCAAAATAATCATATTAATACCACCAATAATAGAAGGTAGTAGAAAAGATTAAAAGTAATAAGCTATACTGCATGAGTAAAATATACAGAAGACAGTACTTCAGCAGAGTGATGGCACAAGGGGAAAAATGGTCTCTGTCTGATTGTTTTGGTATGCAATGCCCTACAGCAGTGTCCTGAAGGCAGTAATTGAAACAGCTTATGTCCAGGATGTGAGGGATCTGTAGATATTTTCTCAGCCCGACTTATTGAGTAATAAGATGTGTAGGTTAGGGATTTGATTTCTTAAAAGTGCTTTGAGTTGCATGAGAATTAGCACTTCCATGCACCTCTTTAAAATGGCAATTTTTAATGATCATAACAGTGCTAGGTCTTGGCATATAGCAGAGAATAACTTGCCCTTCAGAAGTCAGAAGACTTACTTTTTATTGCATAGCTCCAGAATTTTTAAAAAAATGGATTTCTCTCATTGTTTCTTTAATATTAGAGAGAGTCTGTGTGCTTTTAGCTGCAGTTTCATTTCCAAGAACAATTTTAAATAGCTATGTATGTATGCATCAGAACAGTGATGCACAGCATTAGCAAAGACTGATTTACTGCATATTGTATCCAAATGAAAATACATTCAACACCAGTCCACAAATACTCAGTATGAGCTATTTAAATTAGTGCAGTGTTTCTCAACCTTGGCAACTTGAAGATGTCCGGACTTCAACTCCCAGAATTCCCCAGCCAGCATTCGCTGGCTGGGGAATTCTGGGAGTTGAAGTCCAGATATCTTCAAGTTGCCAAGGTTGAGAAACACTGAATTAGTGCATGCTATTCTAAGCAAGAGTCCTTTAACTATAAAGGAACTATTTCTCCAATGCAACCTTTTCATCTTATCAAATATATACGTTCCTTATAATGACTGAATTATCATTGTTTTCCTTAAATTTTAGAAGAATGTGGTGTATTCATTAAGACATCAGATCCTGCAGCAGATTACTACATTGTGCATGGTAGGTAGTTATCAATGTAAAATAATATCCGAAAACAGGAATAATTATTCTAGGATATTCGAGTTTAGAAAGTCAGTGAAACAAGAAAAACTTTCACTGAACAATAACACTAAACACTGGGATAGCATTCTTAATGTTGGTTTGCACTAGATATCCATGAAACCACCTCTGTATGAAACAAACATTTTGTGACTTTTCCTACCTACTCACATCCAGAACAATTGTGCCAGAAAATCTTATGTCTGGACCAGATTCAGCACACATACGAAACAGTAATTGCTGGCTGAAGCACGCACTTAAATGTTTTGCGCATTCCGTATTTCATACACCATTTCCCTTGCTAAGCAAATATTTACCAAGATATTTAAAAAGTTCTGATGCTTGCCCTCCGTTGCAGAGAAAAGGAAAAGTGTCGACCTCAACCAAAATGGAGCAAAGCGCCAGAAGTTAGAAAGTAATGCTGAGCATCCTGCTTTTTACTACAATGTCCACAGGCATAGCATTAAAGGGATGAACATGCCAAAGTAAGTGCAATTTTAAAACATCTCAATGGTGTAAATGTTAAGGAATATGGAAAGCTGGGCGTCTTGGAGCCGGTCATATTCTCTGCTCCTGTTAAAGGGTTGGAATTGAGGGGGGGGATAGGAAGAGGAAGCCTAAAGGCACTTACCGTATGCCTATACTTTCCCCCCCTCCAGGTTAAATAAGTTCTTGCAGTCTCTGTTTGAAGCCGGATATCGTGTAAGCCGAACTCATTTTGACCCCATGGGTATCCGCACCAATGCCCCCTTGATGCAGTTTAAATCCATCCTTGTAAAGTACAGCCTTCCTACATACACGGGGGGACAAGCAGATGGCTCTTTGCAGGCGATTGAGGATGTCCAAGCGGGAACCGAAGGGGACTTTGCGGAGGAGAGTATTTGAGAGGGGTCCTCCTGGGACCTGCTGTCTTTTTTCTGGAGATTTACGTTGAGAGAACCTACTCTGAGCCCTTTGTCTCGACTTTTGTTCAACTATTTTAACATTTCAAATTTTTCAGGGAAAAAAAAAGTGATGAGGAATCACAAATGTACAGTTAATTTCCCAGCTCAGCAGGAAACTTTTTCATGTAATGCTTGCATTTAAACTTGGTAAACGCCGTTTTTTCCTGGCTTGTCATTTTTTGTTCAGGTGTATATTTTTAAGATAACGTGGAAGTGAAAGACGTTGAGCATGTGTGTAAGCACAGCTGGTACCTACCAATAAAGTGTTTTCGTTTGTTTTGAGTCTCAAGTCATTAGTGGCTTTCAAATATGATTTGGAGGGATAAGAGGAAAGAGGTTGGTTAGCCTGACCTAGGGATTATATTTAAGAGTCTAGCTCTGCCACCAATTGCTTTCTGTAGTTAAAAGTATCGGAAGTCAGAACGTTAATATTTTTATTGCTTGTAAAATAGCAATTACTCACATACTGTAGTTTCTAAACAGTTTGGATAAAACTCAAAATGGACTTTAATTTCTTCCTCCTCCCCAACATATAGAGATTTGCTTCTGAAGCTTGCATTCTATTACTGAAATATGGTCCTTGATGTTAGATGTAATTCAGGGAAAATATTCGGATAGTCTTTATCAATGTTTTTAATATAAAAGTGTACCCTTCAAACCCTATACATCTTCCTGGAATTCAGTTACCTTCCTTGGATTGTTGTATCTATTTAAATAGGCAAAATAGCACACATCAGAATTGTTCACATTGCCACTATCAAGCATGATTGATATTGGACAGCTAATTGCCATAGGGACAAAAGCAATCACTTAAGCTTGCACTCATATTCATTCCGGTACTCACTATATTAAGGGCAGTTAGTTTATACTGTAATGAGGAATTTTCTGTTCCTCCAAATCCCACACCTTCACAGGAAGAATAATCAGCTGCTTTGGTCAGTATGTATGGTAATTGGATGAGTCCAAGGATCCAAGATGGTCTTCCTTTTCTGTTTCTACTATTGCAGAGATAGGGAATCTCAAAAAGGGGCAATCAAAGACAACAGTCTTCTGTAGCACTTGTTTTACCATATAGTAAAGGGGGGGAGCTGTTGTAGAGAAAACAGTGAAATTTATTAGGGCTGGGCGGAGAGTTGAGAAGGGCACTAAATGGACATGTTGCTTCTTCAGAATTATTCTCATCTCCTTCAGAGTCATAGTACTACTGTAAATGGATATGAATCACATCAGAACTTAGCTAGTCACAAAGGATGCATTATTCAGGCTCTTATTTCTCTTTGGGATTTCTTATATATATAAGAAATCCCAAAGAGAAATATATATATATATATCCATGATCTCTAAACTTCAGGAATGAGATGTAACATTTAATGACAGGACTGTCACTTTTTCCAAAATAGCTTGCTTGTGAAAATGTGGCAGTAAAGCAACGTCTCAAAGCTGCCAATAGTTGATCCATTAAAAAGTCACAGTGCGATTCATTGATTAAAACAGCTACTTTATATATTTAAGTAAATATAAATACTTATCGAATTCACCATAACAGAAGTTAAAAATTCACATTCTTTCCCACCAACTTGGGAACAATGTACCTTCCCCCTAGACAGATAAAATCTTTTCAGAATGCTATATTTGATCTGCATCTAGGGCTAAACAATTTCTTGGATGGGTTATAAAAGCAAGCTTTTTTTTTGCACCTGATGTTTGCTTATACAAAACCATTTTTCACATAAAAAGAAATGTGATTATATTTAGTGGGCATGCACTAGCAAGCTATATACTTTGTACATTACACCAAAAATACTGAACAAAACTGAATAAGCATGATACATCTTCCCCATCCCACCCCCAACCCAGCTTGGATTTATAGCTGTCATGGCACAAACTGGTAAAAAAAAAAAATTCAGGAACCTCTAACATTGGAGTACCATAAAGCTTTTTCTTTTGTATGATCATCAGATCTTTCGAATTAGTAGGCATATTTGCAGCTTTGAACTGTGGTAATTGATTTTTTGACTTTTACACTAGATCATAATTTTTAGACCAACCGTGAGAAGTTGGTAAATATTGAAGCTAATCCCCTACAAGTCCACACTTTTCTGTAACATTTCTTAGCATATTCAAAACCCTCAACGTTTCAGTGAAAAGGTTTTTTTTTTACATCATCAGGCATACAGAAGGATAAGTCTTCTACTGTCATAGATAACTGACTTACAGAAATCTGGATGATGCGATATGTAAATATAGTTTTGAGCCTATCAAAATTAAAGCTCATTACAATCCACATTGCATTTACTTGTACAAGTGCCAAGTATAGTTGACATGGGAAAGTTTCTTCAAAGAAATTTGTCAACATTTGCATCATTGATTTCTATTTTTAAGCAGTATCAGTACAAATCAGTATATTTTTCCCTTTTTTTCTGGGAATGTTAATATGATTGTAACATCATCAGCTCTTCAGGAACTGTGATTAATAAAATTTGGAACTTGCCTCAGAAATGTATGCTCATTCTATAAAGTCTTTTCCAGAGCTAGTTGTATCTCACTCTAAACTGCAATTAAGTAATGCAACAGTATTACAGTTAGTGCTGTCTTAGCTATCGTGTGAAGTTGAAAAGAATAATTTACCTTTAATATGATGAAAACAGGAAAAGGAGTAGCTTGCATTCCCATGGACACTGGGAACGAAGACAATGTTGTATATGAGGTGGCTTTTTTATTTACAAAGCAGAATGACAGGGCATTACATAAGAATTCAGGTACCGCTGTGAGCAAATCTGTCTTCCAGCCTGCTTCTTCTTTAGCATCTGAATTAGTTATTTATTAGCAGACCTATTCTTAATCATATGCAACTAACAGAATTATCGCACCTCTTCTTCCTTTGTCAATGTACATCAAGATGCTAGTGGAGTCTGCTCATCCAAAGCCTTCCAACATTCCATGTTCCAAAGAAATTTTGCTGCCACTAACTTCACGCACATGAACCAAGAGCCACCAAATCAAAAGAACACATACGACAGTAACAATGGAATGTTCTGATCATTCAGTTCTTCAGAAAGAAAAATATAAGTTAAATATCACACAAAATACTGCCTAAAGATACTCATTGGGGAATCCAAGTCCATGTGCAGTTGTCCATGATGCAGAGAATGGTACTCCAACTTAAAAGCAAAGATATAAAAGCAATTATTGTTCCAATTCAAAACAACCCTTTTTATAAGGCTTATTTGTGTTCCTTTGTTGGTGCGTAGTAGAGCTCCATCGGCTTATTCACTTTCCAGTACTTTTCACTGACCAACTCCAAGGAAAAAGAACCGTTTAATACCTAAAGTGGGAGTCAGAAATAAGGCCAAAGTTAAAAATAGAAAAGGGTTCTTGCCATTTGAAAATGAATAATAAAAGAAGAAAAACCACCAATAACTAGAAAATTACCAACACTGACAAATCACAACTGGTCAACAACTCACTCCTGTCTATGAATAGGCTATTTAAACCAGATATTTCAGTTCCAAAGGAAAAGCAGCTGCAGAGCAAATGAGGGTGTTACAGTATATTTCCATTAAAAAAAGGCTATAGATCTTTTTAAATATGTTCTTCCAGTTGCAAAATAGAGCCCAGTGCTTTAATAAACAAATGTGTATTTTGAAATTTCTGCACTCTACCATCAAGGTAAATAAAGCTACTTCGTTCCAAGCACAGTAATGTCAAAAGCCATTCCAGCTTTGCAAACTGAAAAAAATATTATACCAATTCTGATCTTTGAACACTGAATGTGACAGAAGAGCGAATATCTTTATATCTTCAAACATTTAACATTTTGAAAAAAATCTATCGGCATTTAAATTTTTGGGTTTAAGTAATGACAAAAGCTTTTAGCTGTCTGCATTTTTGTCCAGTAACTTTCATGCTGATAACCTTCATCAAGAACACATCAATTACAATCAGAAAATATTTACATTTCCCCATCAAATGTGTTAGCAATAGCACGGGACATAATTCTGGTTGCTTGCTACCGTTTCCCCGAAAATAAGACATGTCCTGAAAATAAGGCCATGCCAGATTTTCGGGGTGGGCAAAAATATAAGCCCTCCCCCGAAAATAAGTCCTAGTGAAGGGGGTGGGTTTAGCCAGAAGAGGGGGCAGCCCTTCTCTTTCCCGGTCACCTCAGGGCTTCTCAGCCCCTTAATCGGATCAGCTGAGCCGCTCCATTCACAAAACAGCTGATTCGCGGGTGCCACTCAGGCCTCTGCTTCCAGCAAACGCAGGCCGCTTTGCAGCCCATTGCGGCTGCAAAAGAAGCCAGAGGCCAAGCAACACAACCAACACTAGATTTTCCTCACCTCTTTTTAGCCACATGCACACATGTTCTTTCCCGCCCCCCTCTTAGTTCACATTGTAATGCATGCATAAATAGCTATGTTACCATAAGTGAAATTAAACAGAAAAAAAAAATCTTTTCAGAAATTTCCTACATAGAGGGTTACGCCTGGGTATATAGATCAGTGTTTCTCAACCTTGGCAACTTGAAGATGTCCGGACTTCAAGTTGCCAAGGTTGAGAAACACTGATATAGATCATACCTTTTAGACACATTGTCAACATCGCACACATCCTGACAGCATGCCCTATTTGCTCTGCCTCTGTATGTTTAGCATAAGGACATTCTGAATAGAATTCAAATTTATTTTGAAACGACGTCTTTTCCCAACTGCATTTCTGCTCAAACGGTTACTCACGGTGAATTGGCCGTTAGCTGTAGCAATATAAATTGTGTATTGCTTCTCACTGGCTGTCTCCAGATTCATCTGATTAGACTCTCCTTTGCTCCGAAGCTCTTCTAAGGCCAGCCTCACAGCGAGGTACTTGGACAAGTGATCAACAGTAGCGTTGCCCGAGGTCTTAATATACCTGTACAAAAGCAGAGACAGTTTACGTGCCTACAGGTCACAAGAAGGAAGACTGACATATATAGAAACGCTTGCAAGGAAAACAATCCCACAGATTGTTTATTCTACATGAAATCATAGACCTTACAAGATTCATCTATTACCATATTCAGTATTCCTTCTAAAATAAAAACGTGACCCGTCAAAACCGCGGAGGACAAAATTGCGCTCGACGAAAGCGTGCATGTGACGTCATCACAGCGCGACGGAAAAAATTAAAAATTGAAATAAAATTAAAATTAAAGCAATCCGATTCACATAAAGGTAAGGGTTAGGTTAAGGGTTAGGGTTAGGTTTAGAGCGTTAGCGTTAGGTTTAGCGTTAGGTTAAGGGTTAGCGTTAGGTTTAGCGTTACGTTAACGGTTAGGCTTAGATTTAGGGTTAGCTTAAGGGTTAGGTTTAGGGTTAGGTTTAGGGTTAGGTTTGGGGGGGTTAGGGTAAGGTTTTAGCTTTATTTTTACATTTTTCAATCACAGCGCGATGTTTTTGTCGCGCTGTGATGATGTCAAATGCGCGCTTTCGTCGAGCGCGATTTTGTCCTCCACAATTTTGTGGTGGAACCAAATAAAATGAACTACTGCTTACCTCGTCTGTGCACTGTCATCATTTTCCATAAGCGTAGGATGGGGTCTGAAAACTAATTCTATTTCACTTGCGCCATCCAGCACTGGGTCTATGGCAACTGTTGTATTGTTATTGTCCAGTTCAAGCCCAGAATCGTCAGAGGTTTTGGTCCTTTTGTTACTTGGTCCAGCCTCCTGATTGCTGTGGGTTGAAGCATTACTGCAATGCGAACTGTCGCCATTGTCTTCTGCTCCGCTGCCATTCTCTATTTGTTGCTTCTTTCCTCTCTGTAACCTAGTTAGTACAATCAAGAAACAATCCAAGTTATTCATTTTTAGAGTCTTTGTGTCAACTAGCAGATTTTGTCCAATCCATGCTATGATTATTTTGTCATTAAAAACAACATACAACCCATCACCCACCATTTAGTCTATATAAGATAGATACTATGCTACATAATATTAAAAAACTGCCCAACATCTCTATATAATATTCAGCATTCTAGTTCCACTACTGTTTTGAATTCAGTTCTGAAATGTAATAACAATGTGTCCTTTTATGGATGCAAAGTTGTGAAACTCTCTTTTAAGAATCAACAACTTCCAGCTGAATTACAATGATATCAAAGCTGATTCTCTAAATTATAAAATACTCAAGGGGGGGGGGCAGTAGTAAGTCAGCTCATAATGTACAAAAGAACAAGTGTGGAAGCTGATGCCAAGGTAGTATATACAATCAACCCTGTTTTTCCTTTTATTTGTGCGGGCATATTCGAAGGATATAAATATAAGTCTTTAGCATATCCTATACTTAAAGACTAGTTGGCTAAGATTCAAAACATATTACCTTAAATTATTTTTAAAAATGCAGTATTTTCCCCATAAAGGAGGGTATTTTTCAATTCAATCAGGAGAAAATGTGGATTAGATTAATTCTAAAGCATATAGTGATAGAATGAAATGGTTTTTCCAATTTGGGAGAGGGCTATGTAAATAAACATCAAATAGATCTCCTATGGATATAAATTTATTTATTTTTATTTATTTAGTTTGTCACTCATGTACAAGGTAACAAGAATAAGAATAAACAGGAATAAGAACACAGGAAATGAATAAAAATAAACGGGGACATTAGGAAAGGGACGTTAGATATGCTGGTGCATTTAGCACGGCCCTACCTAGATGGTAGGAAAAATACAATAGTTCCATGAAATAGCAGTTTATCTTCAAGGAGCTTATGCTGAATGTAAGTAGCAGGCAAAAAATATATCTAGCTGTAGTTTTAAAACAGTGGTAGTATTAATGCTGAATACCAATGCATTACATTCTTCTTCTGCCATGAGGAAATTCATTTTGCTTTTGTGGTCAATTTTGCATCATCCACAGTTTTCAAATTAAAGGAAAAATAAGCAGGAATTTATTTCAAAATGTAAGCTTTTCAATTATTTCAAATAAATATACATTTGACACTATCCAATATAGCTCTATTCAATCCAGTAATGTGTATTTCAAATAGAAGCGATTATATAGCTTTCTGGTTCACAACATTTTCTTTCTATTCTTTCTTTTTATGATGATGTCTGAAGACGGAGATTGATCTTCATGCAAATAAGCATGCGGACAATCACCCAACTAGAGAATTCTGTGTATCTATCTTTTCACTGTAATTTTTTACCTGTTCAAGGCTTGGATTTTCAGGCCTTCCTCAATGCTGTGGCTCAAAGCTTGCTGATTATTGTGCTTGCTGATCCTTGCTAAAACTCTCTCCTGGTGAGCCTCATATTCATCACGACTTGGGTAAATTTTACTGATGAGGGCATCAAAATTTGGATCTGGTCTCAAAGATCTTTTGGAAACAAGCTTTTTACGACATGTAGGGCATTCTTTGTTTCTGAGAATAAAAAAAAAAGAATTACGAAAATATGTTGTTATCTAATTCAAAAAAATTGTATAATTACTGGATAGTTAGCACATCTTTGCAATTTCTTTTGAAATACTTAACTATTATTCGGACGGACAACAGTTATTTGTTAATTTTTCACATCTGAGAATCTGAATTCTTAAAGGTTAACAAATTTGTTATACTCCATAATGACATTATAAGGTTTGTACATAATTGACAAAGACATAGCAATTAAAGAGCAGGAGGCAGTACAGACTTCAATAGAATGATTTGATCAATCCTCACTGACCCTCATTGCTCTTAGTCCTGTGTATTATTTGATCACAACTTTTAACAGTGCAAGGAACCTCATATTCTTTATCCACTTTTTCAAAAATTGAAAAAAGTAAATTATTACTTGGAGTCAGTGTATTATGCTGGATACAAATCTTGATATGAAGGCTCTGCTTGGATATAAGATGCTCCGGATGGCCTTGGATCAGTTATTGCCCCAGCAAATCTCTTTTAAGCCAATTAAAGGTAAATATTTGGGGCTCAGTGTTGAAATGAAGGATCCTTGGTGCTCTCTGAGTTTGGTTTTCTTGCAAATGTTTCATTACCCAACCTAGGTAACATCATCAGTGATGACGATGTTAACTAGTTTGGGTAATGAAATGTCTGCAAGGAAATAATCAAATCAGAGAGCACCAAGGACCCACATCTCACAAGATTAAGTAGGATAGCAAAAAAATACTCATCTCTTTCTGATTGCAAATTCTTTATAACCTTCTTTGGGTCTCAAATGTGGCCAGCCACACATAATAGGTGACAGGAGACAATTTCAGAGAAGAAAGAAAGCAAAAGAACTTTTATAATTCCTTTGTGATTGAGCTGTGACAGCAACAAGCAGAGTATAGTCACCCTTCTGAGATCAGTAAAATGAGGATCCAGATTTTGGGGGGCAATATGCTGACTCTTTAAACTGCTTAGAGAGGGCTGTAAAGCACCATGAAGAGATATATTAGTATATAATCCCAAATATCATTAAATGTGGGTGGAAATCTGCTTTTTTTGCCTTTCCTATTCATTCACCTTTCTTGTTGAAATAAGAAGCACCTAGTTTTTTTTATAATTACTCTTAAAATTTCCACCCCAAATCACATACTCCAGCATGGGGCAAAAAACAGTAGCCTTATCCATATCTGAAACATTCATGCATCACTTTATCCCATGCAGTTTCAACTCCAAAATGCCTTTTGAATCACCGGTTTACACTATGAACAGAATTCCAAGACATAATTCAGTACTGTAACAATGATGGGGAGGAGGGGTGGCGTTGGTCAACCAACTTACCCACTTCTAAGGGCTGTGATAATGCAATCGGCACAAAATCGATGTAGACATTCCTTAGTAGTCATGGTATTTTTCAGCATATCCAAACAAATGGGACACATTAGCTCACTGTGGAGACTTCGGGGTGACACCACTATCTCCAGGCCATCTGTTATAGCTTCCTAATGATCAAAATAGTGTTTTCAAGAAGTTATTTCCTTGCTCCATTGAAGTTAATATTTACAAATGCTACATTTTTATTACTATTATTAATACAGTTATATTACTTTTCCTTCTACCTAATTTATTTTGGTACAAACTATTTGTGGTGTGGAAGTTCACACTCAATACAATACAATTGATACAAGCTACATACCACTATATAAAGATGGAGAAGAAAGTAACTATAATACCTGAGGTGTTCGTTGAAGTTCATATAAGCTGAGTTCCCATGTTTTGCTCAATGGTTGCGTGCCATTTGTCTGTACAGCCTGAGACATGACTAAAAAAAAAGAAATATTCATCATCTTTTTATCCTACCTTTTAGATATACATATAAAACTCAAGAGGGCAAACATCCCCAATATTCCTGCTTCTTATTTTTCCCACAACAACCTTGTGAGATGAATTGGCCTGAGAGAGAATGACCAGTCCAAAATCACGAAGCAGTTTTCCTAATTTTAATAAGCCATGTAGATTGAATAGATTGGACGTAAGCATAAGAACAGTCCTGCTAGAGAGCAGGATAAGATCCATTCTTATAGTGATTAATGAAATACCTCTAGGGTGCTCCCAAATAGGAGACAGATACCACCACTGTTCACCTAAAATTGGTAATTGGAATCAAACTGCCTCCACAAAGGTAACAATGGGTCTTCAACCTTACTGGTTTTTAACTCATTTATTTTCCATGAATCTAGCCAATCACTTTTAAAAGCATTCAAGTAAGTGGCCATTACCATGTTTTGTGGTAATCAATTCCATTATTTGGTTAATTATACACAGTGTGAAGTACTATATTTTCTTTTGAATATTGGTTTCAATTGGTTTCCTTGGATGACTACAGGTCATAAAGTTTTCAAACAGTGTGAAATATTTCTCCCTGTCTACTTCTACACTGTCCATCAGACACTATCCAAACACAAGGCCTGTGGGCCGGATCCAGCCCATGATGGGCCCAGAGATGGCAAGGGACCGGCTGCCACCACCCTGGCATGCACACGGGTTCCGCAGCCCACGCAGGGGGGGTTCAAGAGCCGCAACTGCCAGCCCGGCTCTCCCAGCAGCAGGCTGCAGCAGAGATGGAGGGGTGGGGACAAAAACATGTGATCCACCTTGCTGGACACACTGGGCAGTTGACCACTCACTATTTGTTTTTGCTTGCCCACAGCCGCCACGGCTGGGTTGGGGCAGGCGGCCACCTGAATTGCATGCCTTGCCCTGCACCTCTGCCTGTCCTGTTTTTACCTGCAACCGCCACAGCTGGGACAGCTGCGCGGACACCTAGCAGGCCAAATTGCATGCCTTTCCCTGTGACTATGTCACCTGCTGCTGGTGCCGCCACCATGGGGCTTGGCCCCTGCCATCCAAACCTCCTTCTCCAGCTCTGCCGCACACGAAATGAGCTTCCTACCTGCTGCCCCACCCACGATGGCCCCGGAGAACAGGAAGGATGGAGAGCCCCCGTCCCCAAGAGGCAGCCAGGACTCCCCGGCTCCTCCCCACTCTTCCCTGCCCAATTCCCTTCACATTCCTTTCTATTAAATATACTTGTACAACAGGACAAACTATTGTTGTATTCCAATTTCAAGGAAGACTAGGACTAAGACTTCCATAGCTGGGATGCAATAATCTGGGTGCCTTCTAGATCAGGGGTCCCCACCCCAGACTGGTCCCGGTCCCTGGCCTGTTTGGAACCAGGCCTTACAAGCAAGCAAAGCGTCATCTGCGCACAGGCGGGATTTCAGTAGCACACAAAACTACCTCCATCCCTGATCCAGGGAAAACTGTCTTTCACGAAACTGGTCCCTGGTGCCAAAAAGGTTGGGGACCACCATTCTAGATGGCAAGATATATAATATCTTCTCTTTGTTGTCACCACATGGCCTTCTTGATTTCTTCATGCCAAGAGGCTTGTTCTGAGGTCCCACTGAGGTCTTATGGTTGAAACTCTTGGGATTGTTTTTGAGTTTTATTTTGATAAAACATCCAAGCCAGCTTCAGTTTTGTTCTATTGCACCAACCTGATGGAACTTTCAGAATGAATGTTTTGTTTTAAGTTTGGACAAAACATATTTTCCATTTCATGGTTACCACAAACTTAAATAATGTATTAACTGAAATACACAGATTGGTTAATACAATACTAAGCCTAAGCAAGCCAATCCTGCCATTCCATAAGTATAATTAATACATGACTCTAACACATTTTTCCACTGTCCTTTTATTTTTAGAAGCAGATATTTTTGGTTCTTTTAAATATGATGCTTTCCAGATGTGACATCTTCAACTACCAGAATTCCCCATCAACATAGTTACTGTTGGGAATTTTGAGTGAAACCCCCACATGTAAGAATGGAATTGAGGTTGGAGACTATTTTATTGTTTGCCACAAACTATTATTTTTAAATATGTTACTGTAAGTCACAAGACTTTTATTATAAACCTCATGAAGTAGAAGGGACAATATTTTAGGATTTATATTGTTTTTCTAAAAACTAGAAAAATCACGTTGATTTTCCACATTTCAGATACTTCAGCAGCAACATGGGTGCATTTCTCTATAGCCCTAAATTAGAACAAAAAATTCCAACTCTGCCTTCTTCATTGATATCATAATATCACCATAGATTTTGTAGTCCTGAGGTAAGATAGCTACATAAAATGCTGGAGGTCAAAAATGATTGTCTATCCTTGAAAGGATACTTTGATTTCCAGAATGGATGGCATCAAAGTTGATGAAGTTAGCAGACATGGCTAAAACTCAACTTCATTATATGATAGTATATACTAGCCCCATGGTGGAGAACCTATGGCACGCATGCCAGAGATGGTACACAGAGCCCTCTCTGTGGGCGCGTGCGCTGACACCTCAGCCTAGCTTTATCACGTTTCTCTATTGCGTTTCTCGCCGTCGTTTGCAAGGAAACAAAAGTTTGTGGGGCTAAAAAAAATTTCACTCAATCAATTCCAACTTCTCGCGAAAGAAAAAGATCTCGTGAAGTTGGAATTGATTGCGTGAACTTTTTCACGTGCGCGCTTCACAATGGGGGAGGCGGGGTCCCCTCCTCCTGAAGCCCATTGTGACACGGAGCCACAATGCGACCCTGTGTCCGCTCGGCAAAAAAAAAAAAAAAAAATCAGTGGCTTTTCCTGCAGAGATGCCTGTGTTGGGATGCATTGCCTCCTGCCAGCCAGCTGAACTTTGGCGGGCTGCTCCTGATCTTATTGGTCTACAGATGTTAGATTCCCACCACCCAGCACCAGTTCAGGGGTTCCTTCCTGGGAGAGAGGGAGAAAGAGAAAAAGGAAGGGAAAGAGGAAACAGGGGCGGAGAGAGGGGGAGGGAAAGAGAAACAGAGAGAGGGAAGAGAAAGAGACAGGGAGGGAGAGAAAGAGAGAAGGAGGGAGAGAGGCAGATACAGGGGGGAGGGAGAGAAAGAGAGGGGGGGAGAGAGAGAGAAACAAAGAGGGGGAGGGAAAGAGAGACAGAGAAACAGAAAGAGAGAGAGGAGGGAAAGAGAGAGGGGGGAAAGAGAAATGGTATTACAAACATTTTTCTTTTTTATTGTTGCTAAACATAATATTTCAAAAGCATCAAAAATGAAGGGGCATAAAAGTCCATTTATCATGCTTTTCTTAGAACAATTAGCTGAACTCTGCCTTGTTTATCACTATTTTAGGTAGTAAAACCTCAATATTCAGGTTAAATTGCTAAGTTAGCACTTTTCGATAAATAAATGGGTTTGGGGTTGCAATTTGGGCACTCGGTCTCTAAAAGATTTGCCATCACTGTACTAGCCATTTATATAACAACAAACCTATCTAATCAGCAAAATCAAGGTTTCATTTTCTTCCACCTCAAACAGAAAGTTGAAAAGCAGTTTCCAAGTGGAAACAAAATTAATTGCATTCTTTTCTTTAATCAAAGCAGTCAATTTAGCTATTCCTGCTAACTCCATCAACTTTTGCAGCCATTTGTCCATTGTGGGAATCAATTTTTGTGCAAAAAGTATTCTTGCTGCTATCAACATATACAGTATAGTATCAAAAGTAAAATAAAAAAAATCAATATATTCATTTTAAAATATTCTGTATTAAGATGTGAATCCTATTCCAATATTTCTTTGTTTTCTCACATGTCCATAATAAATGATAAAAAGTTCCTTCGTTACATTTACATTTCCAACATTCATTTGAAATGCCTTTAGACTCAGCTAAAGAGGAAAAGATTCTCAACGTATGAAAAAACATTTCAGACATGTCAATTGCTGTATTAAGCAATGTTGAAGACCAAGAGAGCAATGATATTTTGTTCACATTCCTTTCTTTCTGCATTTTTTTTTCCTGAGAGTTCATGACATATTTTTAACTTTAACTATTTTATTTGACTAATCAGCGTAGGAATATTAAAAGCTGGGGTATAACTGACTTATATGGACTATTTTACAACCATTTACTTTGCCCCATACCAGAAATCAACATTATATTTTTTCCCATTTAAGACATTTCCATGCTTCACTTAATCCAGAAACTAAGCCACAAAGTAGTGTATGTACGTATGTACTTATTTGCCATTTCTAAAGGCATATACAGGGTTGCATTTATTTTGTGTATTTGATATTTAATATATATACTGTACATGTATACATATTAATACAATAATTCACATTCCTTTTTATGCACTTAAGTCATATATACATAGTTCTATAGACAAGAACTTACATGTATAAAATTTTATACTTTTTAAACATGTATTATTTTGCATATAATAGACTTTTCAATGAACATTTTAAATCAAAATCACTTATAATATAAAAATATTTGACTTCTCTTAGTTCATTCAAATGGAATGATCATTCATCACTTCAACTTCATTTTGAACTATTTTTTCTTTCTTTCATTCAGTCATGTTCAATTCTCACAGACTACATAGACAAGTACCTGTAGCTTTTTGGAAAGGTTTTTCAGAGGTGGCTTGCCATTGTCTCTTTGTAAGGCTGAGAGAAAATGACTGGCCAAAGGTCATCCGGCTGCTTCATGGACAAGATGGGACTAAAACTCATGATTTCCCACTTTCTAACCTATTGTCTTAAATACTACATCAAACTGGCTCTTCAACTTCTATTAGAGCACTTAATTTCTTTGATTGCTTCTTTGCCTAATATAAAATAGGCTAAATGAATTATTTTATTTAGAACACTTTTTTGGATAAATAATTTTGCAACAGATAATTTTCTTTGGAAACAAATCAAATTGTGTAACAAATATTTAGAACACTCTATATCTTGATTCCAAATTAAGACTCAAGGCCACCTTCTGTATCTCTAACCTTGAATTTTAGACAGAGTTATCAACTTTCTGAAAAGTCTACCAGCTGCAAATATCCCTTATCTACCGGTAGACACTGACTAAAACAAGTATACATAAAATTGTGACTCATATATAGGTAATATGCAGGCTCTGTGGAACACAGATAACCTTGCAATTTTTTTGCACTACTAATACATTAAATTCTTGCAATAGTGGCAAACATCTGTAGCTCAGATAAAGGATGCAAGTGGAGGTTTGTTATCTTAGCCTGGTAAGGAAATGTTTGGAAACCAATCCACACGCTATGAGAATGAACCTCCACCCACATTAAATTCTATCTAAATAAAATTTATGAAATCTGTTTTTCTGCAACTTTGCTTTTAACCATTAAAGCATACTGATTAATTATCAATCAAATATTATCTAAATGTTATCATTTTACCATAGATTAACCTATGACAAAGCCAACAAATGTTCAGTGAAACTAATACTATCATAAACATAAGTATCTTTAAATCTCATCATTTAACTACACTTTGAATTTTACAATTTTAAATGTTGGAATATTGCTGGAATGGCATGGTTGTGTAGCAGTTAAAACACTAAATTTGTCAGCTGGAAAGCCAGAAACCCGGGTTCAAGACCCTAGCGCCACGTGACTGGGTGAGCTCCCATTTTCATCCCAGCTATCACCCTAGCAACATCTCTGGTCAATCCTGACAATTTTTGGAAGCTCAGAGAGTTCAAAATCCACAAGAGTCCATCTTTAAAGTCCATCTTTAAAAATACAGGTAGTCCTCACCTTCATTTAGTGACCGTTCAAAGTTACGTCACTGAAAAAAGTGACTTATGACTGTTTTTCACACTTATAACCATTACAGCATCCCCATGGTCACATGATCAAAATTCAGATGCTCAGCAACTGACTCATAATTATGATAGTAGATGTGTCCAGGAGTCATGTGATCACCTTTTGCAACCTTCTGAGAAGCAAAGTCAATGGGGAAATCAGTTTCACTTAACAACCATGTTACTAATTTTCAACTGCAATGATTCACTTAACAATGACAGCAAGAAAAGTTGTAAAATGGGAACAAAACTCACTTAACAAATATTTCACTTAGCAACAGAAATGTCGTGCGGAATTGCGGTCGTCAGTTGAGGGCTGCTCTTAAAGCAACCTCTAGCAACCAAAGCTCTTTCAAAGGGACTAAGCTACTGCATATTGTTACACCTATCGCTCATTAAAAGACAAGTCTACCTTAACTTAATATTTATATGTTAGTGTGTAGGTATATACATATGCATGTTTATTATGCACTCTAGAAAGACTGCAGAGAAGAGCAACCAAGATGATTAGTGGACTGGAGGCTAAAACATGCAATGAACGGTTGCAGGAACGGGGCACGGCTAATTTAGTGACGGGAAGGACCAGGTGTGACAGTGTTCCAATATTTGAGGGGCTGCAACCTGTTTTCCAAAGTACCTGAAGACCAGGTAAGGAATAATGGATGGAAAACTGATCAAGGAGAGATTCAACCTAGAAATAAGGAGAAGTTTTCTGACAGTGAGAGCCATGAAACAAAGGAATAGCTTGTCCTCAGAGGTCGTGGGAGCTTCATCACTGGAAGCTTTCGAGAACAGACTGGACTGCCATCCGTCAAAAATGGTCTAGAGCAGTGGTAGTCAACCTGGTCCC